>NC_051182.1:8858757-9111874 GCF_013339695.2 Rhipicephalus sanguineus | reverse complement strand
ATTAGAATTGTCAGTGGGTGCACGGATGGTTTAGGATGAATCCGTGCAAAATGGGACGAATTAAGTTTGTGGTTGATGTTCGCAGAAGTTAAAGAGACATGAGAAGGGCAGTGCAAGCGATGGCATATATGAACAGGCACACCATCACGACTACTGTATCCTTAACTAGGACGGAGGTTTAAATATTCAATGAACTTGAATCGAAACGCTGAACAATCGAAACTCTACGTGCGCTCGTTCATGCCCAATCTTTCCCTGAGGAAGTAGGAGCGCAGCGTTAGTTCGTTTCTGCTTTATCGTCACAATTTCGTAGTTCAAGTACACATAGCTTATTTTGTTTTTATTCAACAGAATATGGTAACACTTGGTGCACAGTCTTACCATTAACGTTGACGGACGGTCAACTGGTTTAAGGATTTAGTGTGCACATTGATTGATTGATTGATTGATTGATGATTGATTGATTGATTTTGATGTGATTGATTGATTGATTGATGATTGATTGATTGATTGATTGATTGATTTGAACCTGGGGAGTTGAATGGTTAGTTCATCAGCAGAGCAATGCTGTCGCCACAGAAACACGTGAAGACAGCATGCTTTCACTGCGTTTCGCCCATCTGCTCTGTATAGCAAATGTTTCCTTGCTAAAGTTCCTCAGTTGACAATGAGTTCACACACTGTGAAGTACTGGGAGCAACACGCTCACCCTAACACTACTCAGCAGCCTAAACAAAATGAGACTCTCCTGGTTTTGCTGAACAGTGCAACATCTCGAGCGACAGAGCTCTAAGTATTCTTCAGCTTCACCGAGACGTTCTCACTGTATTGAAGGACAATTATACACGGCGCGGTCGCGCCTAAGGTGTTGCTCTGTATAGCTGCATAACGTATACACACAACGAAAGCTTCCACGCGTTATCGAGGTGCATGCGTGTGACAAGAGCATTTCATTTTCAAGTTAGGCCAGTTTAGAAGAGCAGGGCAGGCTAAGTGAAGCTTTTCGAAAGGTGCGAGAATTGGGGGGTTGGTAGGGGCAGCGAGAACCGTGCCCCTCGGAGCGAATGATACGACGATGATGACGGAAAGGGAAGGAACAGAGGGCGCGTGTGGAAAGAAAAGCGTGCACCGAAATCGCCGCAGCGGTATAAAAAACGAAGCTCGGTCGGCTGCGCAGCATGCGGACTCGCGTGGCACCACCGTATCATCTGCGCGTATAGAAGCAATGGTTGACCAAACCCGGGCGCAGTTCCCCGTTATCTTTTCGCTCGTGGTCTCCTCGGTCGGTTCCGCTACTGTACATACGCTCAGCTGGAGGGCGAAAGAAAGGCCTAGCAAAATAGCGCGCGCGGGCTGTCAGGTGATCCCATCTCAGCTCCGAGGCGTCGCGCGGTAAAGGAGAAGCCCCCTGCGACGATGAGTGGAAGCGCGGCGATTCCTTTGGAAGCTTGCGCTCGGCGAGCGCTGCCTGCCCATCGGGGCGTGAGGCGCTTCTTTGCAGGGGCCTGCCATCGCTGGCGAAAGAGCGTCGGTGGGTGATTCTTCTCTCGCCGTGAGGTTCGGGTCGCTGGAACGCGCCCGGAGTCTCCATCCCTTCTCACTGCCCCGCGGTGCGAGGTAGCTGAAATTAAATCGCTCAACGCTCCGTTGCCGCGGCGGCCGTTCTCTTCTCGTCTCCAGTTGAGTTTCCTCTTTTAATTAAAGATCTCTGCGGGGCTTAGTGCGAACAACCCCCGTCCGCCGTTTGTAGTGCACTGCGGGTAGAAGGGAATGTGCATTTCCCCGCGTTTGTTGGTAGTTTGATACGCCAGTGCTTGGGTGCCTCGGATCCGCTTGACCGCGCTCCGTGTGAGCTTCTCTGCGTTGCGAAGTTTATCCTGAGCAGAGCGAAGATGCGCGACACTGGTCGGGCTGTTCTGTTTGCGGGTAATTCTTTCCGTATTTGGAAAAGCATCACGCGCAAGATGTGTTGTTCCCCGGCGTGACTTCGCGCTTCTACTGACTGAAATCAGCTTGATATACTGCAGCAATATGAATAGGTGCGTTAGTTCGCATATGTAGTATATCACTTTCGTTGCAGCTCACACAGACAAAAGCACGAGACGAGCGCTCGTGTTGAGTTCTTGTATCAGTTTGTAACGGAAAAGTAACACTCGCTCCGTGATAAATATTTGTTATTCTCAAAGCCTCTACAAAAGACACTTCAGAAGAATAAAAAGTATAATTGACTCATGTATATACTTCAGTGGAAGCAAGCTGCGGGCATAGAATGTTTACCATTACTTAATATATATGTATCTGACAGTATCTGTATCACTGGCGTATGTGGGAGGAAGGTTGAGGGATCACACCCCAAGGGCCGAAATTTTTCCGTTTTGCGTGTCTATACACGCACACATACAAGCGCACGCACGAACATACATAAAGTATGTTTGACCCCACCCCCATTCCGCCGAAAAAAATATATATGCCTACGCCTCAGCTCTGTATGTATATCTTTAATGGCGTAGCGGTCAAGTTAATGGTCAATTAATGGTCAAGTATTTTCTTCTTTAAGAAGAAAATACTTGACCTATTAGAATCACTTATTGTCTGTATATCAATAAATTCCCGAAAACTTACTGCTTGCCTAGCGGGAATAATCCCCAAGTTTCTTACTTTTCGCGCATCGCAGTGTGCTAGAGCTGGGCTATAGGTGATAAAAAAGGAAAAAAATTGGACCAACTCCGACGAAGAAAGATGGATGACTCATCAAAGTGCTCGATCATGACACAAGTTTACTGCGTTTAAGCAGAAATCCACGTGAACATATTGCGCGTGTCACGTCAGCTACCTAATCTTTGATAATGTTTTATGAGAGAAATGTGGTGAGACCACATGGGTGATGTACCCCAGCCATGCTGCTTCCGCGGTGAGAAAAAGATGTAGCTTAAAAATTACATATCTCCCCCTACGGGCAACCATGGTGGGATGTGAAAGCATCGCGGGGGGTTGCGCATCGAGTTTACGTTTCTCTTATGCGACTTACGAGACGGTGATTGTCGAGGCGTTTTAATTACCGCTTGCCGACGCTGACGTTTCGGCTTCCCGAGCCATCCACTGCTCCGCAGCGGTGGCACTATCGGCTAGCACAGAGAGAGAATGACGGAAGCACAGCGAACGCACGCTTTCGCAGCCTCGCAGCTTCGAGATTCGCTTGCCGGCGTTGCCGTTTACGTTCAGCTTCGCGAGCATCCATAGCGCCGTTGCGAAGGAGAGTGCAACAGGAGCGAGCGCGCGCCGCATTATAAACGAGCGCACAGCTGTGACGGAGAGAGAGAAACGGAAGAGGAGAAACGAAGCGCAGGCAGCACTCACACCACCTCCTCCACTCCACCTCCTCGCGCTCACGTGAGGAGAGGGGGGAGAGTTGGTGCATGCGCAGTATGGGTGCGGACGCCGCAGAACGGACACTGCCCCGAGCATAAGATGCGTTCGCATCTAAAACAGGGATATACTACGTAGGGTATGAAGAACTGAAAACAATACAAGCTGCGAGGGCGAGCCTCTAGAAGCGGTGAACAGTGCAGTTGGAGTCTTCAGTGAGAATTGCGTGGTTGGCTTATGTATACATAAAGCGGCGTACTTGTTGGTGTTATGCGTCTATAAGATTTCTCATGCGTTATGATATACGATCGGACGTGGGCAGAGAAGATTAAGAAGTATGCGGGTATAACGTGGTCCCGTAGCCAGGGGGGGGGGGGGGGGGGGAGGGCGCCCCCCCCCGAAATCTTTACGATACATGGTGTTTTACCAAAAATAAATAATGAAAATAGGCGTTTTTCTCAAATAGTCAAGGTTTTCAGCAAGTGGCCCCCCCCCCCCCCCCGAAAAAAATTCCTGGCTACGGGCCTGGTATAACGTAAGCGTAGCAAGCGCAGGACAGGGTTAATCGGAGAAACCTGAGAGAGGTCCTTGCCGTGCAGAGGGCGTAGTCAGGCTGATGATGATGATGAACATATTTCATTTCATTTCATGTTTATTTCAGACAACCAGTATACATAGTTGCCTAGCGGATCCAAGTATAAAGGCAAAGAAAGCCTATCAAAGCGCCGATAACCCGTGTACACACATGAATAACCAGTCATACATGGCAAATCAAATATGAACATATACGGTGGCATCAAATATTGCGATTTTTCCAGAAATCAAGCCATTAGAAGCAAAAATATGTACACAATTATGATTAATCCGCGAAAACATAAAGGTAAGGATATCAACTTATACACAACAATGCGATCAGGTTGCCGCTACTAAATAAACCTAGAGTAGGACGGAAAGTTTGGCGTGCTGGTTTAGCATCCCAGGCAGCACAGCACATTGGTCCAATATTGTTTATACGTTGGCAAACGATGGCCCAATGATGGCCCATACAAACCACTATAATACCAATGTTGGCAAGCCAGCCTACAAGGATGCCAATAATGGTCCATCTTTGCCAGCCAACATCCAATATTGGTCGTGCTATTCTTTGAGGTTGGCAACAATGGCCCATGGTTCCCGATGTAAATACGATATTGGCAGAAACCAGGCCGTATGGATGGCATATTGGGCCAGCTTATCCGTTGGTAAAAACATGTTGGTTAAGTAATGGCAGTAGATCGGATATATTGTCCAGTCAATCTGACTGGTTAAACAATATTGGACGGCCAATGCTACGCGCCGGACAATATTGTCCAGACTTACACGTTGTCGCTCCAATGTCTTAAACACTGGCAAGCATATGCATGATTAATCGGCAAGAATGTTTTTTCCCCTTTTTACCATCACTGAGGAAGGTTAGCCCGAATCGAGCCACCACCTGCATGCACGCTATATGAAAATCACTTTGTCCGGCATCCAGCGCACCTCAAAGAAGATTTCTGGTTACTTATCACCATAGGCGTGCGCAGGGTTCCCCATTAGGGGGGGCAAAGTTTCGTCGCAGCGCCCCCCACCTACTAAGAGGTTCGTCCGAATTAACCGTGTTGCGGACAGGTATGGCCGAATTAACGAGAGTGTGATGCCGTTAAACAATAAACATGCTTGCAGGGACCAGAGAACGCGTCCTAATTATCCGACTTTCCGAATTAATAAGTGTTGAATATTAACGAGCTTTTACTATATAAAGATGGCAAAAACAGTCCATCGTTGTCAGCCAACAAACAAAACTGCAATTCCAGTCTATAAGAAGGGAACAATGGCGCACACAGGGTCTTGATTTTTAGGTTGGCATTTAGTATGGCACAAAATATATGCTAAATAGTTGGACAAAATTCGTTTTACAGATGGTTGAGCAATGTAAATAAGTACCAAGTTCTCAACTGAGTTTTGCGCGCTCGTTGGAAGTACATCTATGAGAAAGGAAACACAAAACCAAAATCTCACTTTGCAATGCTTGTTGAAAGTTAACCGTTAATTGTGTGATACAGCCAGCGTAATACATAGCAACTGTATACAAAACAAACCAAAACACCCTACTTTTACATTGATTGAAGCTGTACATAAGCGTTGACGAGTTAATGGAAGTAGAATAAAAGTCATCTGCTTCGCAATGGGCCTCTGCGTTGGTGCGCCTTCTGCGCACCGCACACCACGCGAAATTATGTCTCACGGCTTTATTAGCGGCAACAATCAAAAACATTTCATGTGACCTTCAACCACGCTGTGTATTTTCGTGTTTGCTACACGACTGGTTGATTACAGATTATACTTCTTTGTGTGCGCGCTACAGCGACGTGGCTGTCCAAGACTACGGTATACGCCCGCGGAATCTTTAAATGATCGATGAGTTATGATTTGCACTTTCAAACGCTTCACACAACCAGACGTTCACTTTGAATAATGTTCTCGGTGATCGGGGGGCCGGAGAAGCAGCGCGGCGCCATGTTTTGCTTCCGAATTTCACGACGTCCTCCTCCTCGCGGCAGTGGGGCAGCGCGGTGGTCGCTGGTCATAAACACTTGTCACTTGACGCTGCTCCGCCCACGACGGTTCGCTTTTCATGCCTTTGACAAGAGGGGGGGGGGGTTGAGGGAGATGGCGGGAGACGACGGGCGCCTCGGAAGATGCGTACGCAGTTTCGGCCCCTTCTGGCCGGCGGCTATTCTTCGTCAGTCAGTGGCGGTTACTTTGCCTCGTTCGGGCTCCCAGCATCGGCGGGCGCGCGCCCCTCAGTATTCAGTCGAGAGTCATCGGGAAAAAACGGAGTCGGATACCGAGACAGGATGCCACGATTCTACGGATACCGAGATTCGACGGCGATGCCACAGTGAGAAGGCAGCTGCCCTGTTCTTCATCGGACCTGACTGTTTTGACTTTGAAGAGCGATCCGCAGATGAGCGCCGATGTGTTCCTGACAACTCGCAAACTTTTCCGCCGGATTTTTGTGTTCGTATCGCGTTCAGTAAGTCGTTTTTTCTCCTTCGTCGCATGTTACTTTCCGTGCTGTTCGTAAGTGAAATGTGTGCTGCGTTTATTATTGTCTACATTACCGCGTAGGTTTTTTTAAATTTGCTAGTTTGTGAATACGATGTGGGGGGGTTTATTGTGCGCTTCGAAGTACGTTGGTTAAGTTCTCGCCCTCAACGATGTTGTCAGCATTTTGCGTTTTGCTATTTTGTTCTTTTCTCGCGTTGTAGTGCGTCAGCTTAACACCCTTTTTTCATTTTGCCCTTCGCCGCTGGATTCGCGCAAAGAAATGATGGATTTGTAACACACAAATTTTTATTAGTTGTGAAGTGTCGCAGACTTTCAAGCTCTTGCCGCAGTCACCTTTTAATTAATAAAATAGGCGATGAACTTTCTGGTAGTTCAAGGTGGTTATGGATCTCGGCTGTATCGAATGTCTGTTCACGTGTACATGTTCATTTATTTCATTTTGTATCACGCTTTCGCTTTTCACTGACTTTCTAATATAAGGACGTTATTGAAGGTAATTAGTGTAGGTTTTGTGCAGCTGTTATCTGCCAGCAAGCGGTCAGCAGAACAAAGCGCGAAATACGAAATTATTTTCAAAACTTGCAGTATCTTGGCCATATGTATAATGCAGAATAAACTTGTGTGTACTCTCAGCTTTTGTACGCTGATTATCCCTGCTGCTTGCCTAAAAGCAAAGCGTGGGCAACATGCATTTATTTACGTGCACAAAAATCTACCTCACGTTAAACTACACATTCAGTGGAAAATGTTTTCATTTCCAGCGTTAAACGCTGGAAATGAAAGAACGATGGTGCAGCCAATGATAAAGGCTCGCAAAAAATATTGGAGCTGCCAATATTTATACAATGTTGGCGATACGTACGACGAACAATGTTGGCTACAGCCATCCTTGCCATTATTGGCGATATGTTGGACAGACAATGTTGGCTACAGCCATCCTTGCCATATTGGACAATCATTGGCATCCAATATTGGACCAATGCACATTTAGGTGTAGCAAACCCCCAAAAGCCAACGCAGGACCAATATTTCTGCCAATGTTTACCAACATTGTCCGAGATTGGTCCAATGCCGGCGTGCTGCCTGGGGTGCACTTGCGAGGAACCTACTACGCTTTAAATAATCGTAATTTTGGTGATGTAGGGAAGCAGCCACTATGCATTTTTAGTCATTTTACGGAGAGCCGTGGTACCCGCTAAACCACATGTAAGTCATTATGCGCACTTTGTTGATGCTGTGCCTGATGACGATGAATAATTATGGCAGAGCCCTTTGTAATGGGTTAGAAGCATTCAACAACCTGCTCGTTGCGCAATTCGCATGTGTGACGCCTGGTTACAGGATTCGCGTCGTGCGGAGCCTGCTTGTTATTTTACTCTGCTATGAGGCTATGTTACATATAGTAATGTGGTTCCTTCCCGACATGAAGCCTGCATTGTGCCTTTTTGCAAAGCATTTTCAAGCACCGGCATGGCTCTGAGGTAGAATACTGGGCTCCCAAGCAGAGGGCGCAGGTTCGAACCCCGTTCCATCCTGGAAATTTTTTCTTTATTTCGTTTTTCTTCTTATTTCACGCGATAGTGGTTACGGACACCGGCGGCGACGGCGGACAACTACGGCGCCAAAAACGGCCGCTGAATGATCTCATGACAGGTTTCGCTGTAAAACGTGGTGGAGGGGTTTAAAAATTACAGTGTAGTTTTTCCTCAGTCACACATAATATTGGAAACATATGCTTGATTCAAATATATTGCATGATTAAAAAAGTCACAGTTTCGCCGCAAGGGCGAAGCAATGAATGCGACAGCAAGAAAACTAATGCTATACGAAGTGAGGCTCGCCAATGGATACTCTCAGTTTGAACAGCGCTCATGTTGCAAAGGCGGCCGAAGCAGCGAAGAAAACTAGCGTGCTTCAAGTGTCGAGTTGTGACACTTGATAGTTCGCGCTCATCTTCTGTTTGTTCGTTTAGCGGCGTCCCTTGAGCTCGAGTGACTTTCGTACGCTCCGTAACATGAGCGCGGACATCACAGTGAAAAGCTTCAAATATCCCTCTTCCCCTCACCACGAGAAAACCGCGCGAGCAGAGAGCGGAAGGGCAAGGTTCTCCCTGCGCAAATATAAGAAGCCAGCGAGCTCGCCGACGACTTTTAAATGCAGCCGTCGCGCTCCTCGCGCCATCCTCGCTGGTAATGAAGAAACGCTTATAAGCGCCTCCCGTCTCTGAGTCCTGTCAGCGGTAAAGGGTGTGTATATAACGCTCGCCGTTATATACTTGAAGGATCTGCGCTTTCTGGCGTAGTGGTTAGCGCCCTGCGCTGCGGAACGAGAGGTGGCTGGTTCGATTTCGCGCTTCGGAAGCATTTTTCTGATTTATTTTTTTTTGGGACTCTGATATATATATATATATATATATATATATATATATATATATATACATAATATATATATATATATATATACATACTTATGCATATACGGTGCATGACGGCGGCGACGGCAACATCTAGCCGAGACTGTCAATGTAATTGCTATCGCAATGAAAGCATTCAATTAAGAAGTGACTGTCACCAGTGCTTTGTTTGGCTCATTCGTAGCTAACATTCCTCATCGGCGCTAACATTCCTAGGTTTAAATGTAAATATATACCCCATGAAGTGGACGAGAGGATGACCGCCGCCGTAGTTCAGTGGTAGAGCATCGGACGCGTTATCCGAAGGTCGCAGGTTCGGTCCCTGCCGGCGGCAAGTTATCTCTTCGTCCACTTTCCTTTCTTCACATTTATATCCTAATTACTAGAAATAACACCCCCTATACTTTCCTTGGCATTATTGTCTGTTAGTTCTCAATAATATTGTTACGTGAATGACGAATCGGTAGACTGTAGGCTATTTACACGATATATTTACAGTAGCGGTTGCAGCGCTGAACGGTTCAGCTCAGAGCCCGAGCGGAGAGAGATCTTCCTTGTCTTCGTCCGGCGCACACGCGCAATGGTCCAAGGGGCTGGCAATATGCATGTAGCATAATCCCCAGGGGCAGAAGCGCCGTTCCGGCGCATCAGATGCCAACGTCACTGGGAGAGTGATAGGGTTTCAACCGTGCGACATGTACGTTATCGCTGGCCTGTATAGAAGATGAAGGCGACGAGGCAACAGGAGCGATTTCATAAGTTACAGGGGTAACCGCACGAAGGACTCTGTATGGACCCGTGTATCGAGACGTTAGTTTTTCCGACATCCCAACGTGACGGGTGGGAGACCACAGCAGGACCAAAAAACCGGGCGAGAAATGCACGTCTCGGTGCCTGCGATCGTACAACCGCCGTTGTTTCCTTGAGAAGTAAAGAGGCGAGTGCGGGCGGTTTCACGTGCATGAGCAGCCCTGGTGATAGCGTCAAGGGCATATTCGCTGGTCGGTACGGCGGGAAACGGGATGATGGTGTCTAGGGGCAACGTTGGTTGTCGGCCGAACAACACAAAGAATAGAGAGTAACCGGCAGTGTCGTGGCGCGAAGAATTGTACGCAAATGTCACGTACGGCAAAGCAAGGTCCCAGTCAGAGTGGTCGGAGGAAACATACATCGCAAGCATGTCTGTAAGTGTTCGATTGAGACGCTTCGTTAGGCCATTTGTCTGCGGATGGTAGGACGTAGTGAGCTTGTGCCTCGTTTCACATGACTGCAGAATGTCGGCTATGACCTTCGACAGAAATGTGCGGCCACGGCCCGTAAGCAGCTGGCGTGGAGCTCCATGTTGCAAAATCACGTCGTGTAGGAGGAAGTCGGCGACATCTGGCGCAGCTTGTTGGAAGAGCTTTTGTGATGGCGTAGCGCGTGGCGTAGTCTGTGGTCACAGCTATCCACCTGTTGCCAGGGGAAGACAGGGGAAACGGGCCAAGTAGGTCTAAGCCAACGCGAAAGAACGGTTCTGACGAAATGTCAAGGAATTGAAGGCACCCGGCGGGAAGCGTCGAGGGTGTTTTGCGGCGCTGACATTTCTCACTCGCCGCGACGTATCTTCTGACAGAGCGTGCAAGCCCTGGCCAGAAGAAACGTCGGCGGATCCGGTCGTAAGTGCGCGATACACCAAGGTGACCGGCCGTTGGAAGGTCATGAAGTTCGTGAAGGACAGCCGAGCGGAGGTGTTTCGGAATAACAAGCGGCCGGGCTGGTCCATCTGGATGAAAATTGTGGCGGTAGAGTGCACCATCTTGGAGGACGAACGAGCGATGCGACTGGTCGGTAGACGATGATTCTAGGCGTTCGACGATAGTACGCAAGGACGCATCTCGGCGTTGTTCGTCGCCGATGTTTGTCAGTAATTAAACGGAAAAGACGCAAGCGTCGGCGTCGGTGTCAGGGACGCTGCTCGATTCATCGACCGGGTAGCGAGACAGGCAGCCTGCGTCCTGGTGTAGGCGGCCCGACTTGTACGTCACTGTGTATGTATATTCTTGGAGTCGCAGAGCCCAGCGACCAAGCCGGCCCGTAGGATCCTTTAGTGACGAAAGCCAAAAGAGCGCATGATGAGAAGAGCGCATGATTACAGAGAAATGCGTGCCACATAAATATGGGCGGAACTTCAAGACTGCCCAGACAAGAGCGAGGCATTCATGCTCGGTAATGGAATAGTTGCGCTCGGCAGCTGTAAGGAGGCGGCTGGCGTCGGCGATAACCCGGTTGCGTCCCTGTTGTCGTTGGGCTAGGACGGCTCCGAGCCTATGACTACTAGCATCGGTTCGGACCTCCGTCTGAGCGGATGGGTCAAAGTGGGCCAATATAGGCGGCGTTGTCAAAAGTGTGACGAGACGAGAAAAAGCGGCGGCTTGAGCGGGACCCCACTAAAAGGCACGTCTTTCTTCAGAGGTTCAGTGAGTGGTCGAGCGATTGTTGCAAAATCTTTCACGAACCTTCTGAAGTAGGAACAGAGTCCCACAAAACTCCGGACGTCCTTCGCTGATTGGGGTACAGGAAAACTCGTGACTGCACGAATTCTCTCTGGGTCCGGCTGCACACCTGAAGCATCGACGAGGTGGCCCAAGACTGTAATCCGCTGGCGGCCTATGTGGCACTTCGACGAGTTCAATTGGAGGCCAGCTCTGCGGAAGACGTCAAGAATAGCTGCCAAACGCCGAAGGTGGGTCTCAAATGTAGGCGAATATACAAGGACATCGTCGAGGTAACAAAGGCAGGTTGTCCATTTGAATCCTTGTAGCAGAGAGTCCATCATACGCTCGAACGTGGCTGGGGCGTTGCACAGAACAAACGGCATAACCTTGAAGTGGTATAGGCCATCGGGAGTTACAAACGCAGTCTTTTCTTGGTCTTTCTCATCCATAGCAATCTGCCAGTAGCCAGAGCGTAGGTCTATTGAAGAAAAGTAGCGCGCGCCGTGTAGGCAATCAAGAGCGTCGTCAATTCGGGGAAAAGGGTAAACGTCCTTTTTCCTAATTTGATTCAGATGGCGGTAATCAACGCAGAAGCGCCACGTGTCGTCCTTCTTTTTAACCAGGACGACGGGTGACGCCCAAGGGCTCGATGAGCAGGGGCGTAGCCAAGGGGGGGGGTTGGGGGGGTTCAAACCCCCCCCCCGAAATTTTTCAGTTTTGCTTGCATATATAGGCCCGCACACATACAAACGCACGCACGAACATACATAAAGTATGGTTGAACCCCCCCCCCCGAAAAAATTTCTGGCTACGCCCCTGTCGATGAGGATTCAATAATTCCTCTGGCTAGCATCTTGTTCACTTCTTCTTGAATGACCATGCGCTCTGCGGCAGACACCCGATATGGTCGGCGGTGAATGGGAAGGAGGGAAAACAGCGCGAATATTTGGACGAACACAAAAGGGAGACAGACGACGACAGGCGGGAAGAGAATCGCCGGTGTTTATGCGGTGCTTTACAAGAGAAGTCTGGCCTAGTGGTCGATTATCGACGTCGAAGATGTCGCGGTAAGAAGCCAAAAGGCGGGTTAGAGCGGCTGACTGCTCAGGTTCGAGGTCCGGGGCGATCATGCGACGTAATGCCATGTCGAGGCCTGTGGTATCCGGCGGCCGACAAGGAACATCTGAGCACACGTCGGCAGCGAGAATGGTGACGTGGTCATCTGATAAGGATCGGAGCGTGGCGACTGAGATGCCTTGGGGTAGCACTTGCTTCGTCAAGCCGAAATTTACAACAGGGAGATGTATCCGGTTAGCGGCTACGGTGACAACGCAGTGTGGTACAGTGATGTCGCGCGCCAGAAGGACATCAGCAATAGGCGTGACGACGTAGTCCCCGTCAAGCACCGGTGAAGACGTTGCCAATACGACGAATGTTAGGGCTTTAGGTGGCATGCGGATAAAGTCTGTGGTACAGAGGCTGTTCTGGAGTTTGGGGCTAGTACCTGGCATAAGAGGAAGTTCCAGGCAAAGAGTACCGGCAGAACAGTCGATCAGGGCAGAATGTGTCGAGAGGAAGTCCATCCCTAAGATGAGGTCGTGAGGGCAACTGCTGAGCACGGTAAAGAGGACGGGAACGTGGCGGCCGGCAATGCTTATCCGAGCGGTACACATTCCCGTGACGGCAACAGTTCCGCCATCGGCGACGCGAACGGCTTTAGTTGTAGCAGGCGTGAGTACTTTCTTAAGTCGGCGGCAGAGATGTGCGCTGAAGATGGACATCTGAGCTCCAGTATCAATTAACGCCGTCATAGAAATACCGTCCACTTGAAGATCAATTAAGTTCGTGTTCGTAGGGAGCGTCAACGGAGGATTTGGTTCAGACAAAAAAGGTGCAGCACTACCTCCAGGAGCTGCACGATCTAGTTTTCTGTCCGGAACGAGACGTAGTTGGGCGGCGAGGAATAGCGGCGTGGCTGAGGCGACGGGGAACGACGGCGTTGGGGCGACGGTGACCGAGCAGTAGGGCGGCTGTTGGGTGCGTCAGAGGCGGCGTACGTACGGCTGGGAGAATACCGGCGAGGTGCAGCGTATGGGCGGGAAGGCGACGAGAATTGGCCCCAATAAGGCGGCGTCCACGTGGTGCGGCAGTGACGGGAGACATGACACACCCGGTGGCAGCGGAAGCAGATGGGTTTGTCGTCGGGAGTTCTCCATTCCGATGGGTTGCGAGATCTTGGAGGAAAATAGGAGTCAATGCGGGGTGCACTCGTGGGCGTCGGTCGGTATTCGGGTCGAGAGACGGAGCAGGCGACAGGGAAACCGAGATTGTGGACTGGTAGACTGTAGTACCGTAGTACTGTAGTAGTACCGGTAGACTGTAGGCTATTTACACGATATATTTACAGCAGCAGTTGCAGCGCTGACCGGTTCAGCTCAGAGCCCGAGCGGAGAGAGATCTTCCTTCTCTTCGTCCGGCGCACACGCACAATGGTCCAAGGGGCTGGTAATATGCGTAGCAATATTGTGTCTAACAAAGAAAAACGAGTCCTTAAGAGTCACCTTCTTTCCTTCAAGTGGGAACTCCAATCATTCGAAAAAACAGCTGCGTCGTCCAGGTAGGGCAACGCGAACTCGCTCAGTCCCTCCAGTACCCGGTCCATCAATCTCGAAAAGCAAAAGGGTGCGTTCTTGAGGCGAACCCTCATTGTCACAGGTTGAAAAGTACCGAAAGGCGTTATAAAAGCTGCATAGCGACTGGCTCATTCGGTTAAAGGTACTTGCCAGTAGCCTTTCACTAAATCAAAAGTAGATGTAAACCTTGCCTTGCTAACCAGCTCCACTCTTTCTTCAATGTTCGGCAAAATGTAAACCTCGTCCTTAGTGATCGCATTTAACTTTCTGTAATCTACATAAGGTCGTGGATCCCTTCCCGGTACTCCTACTAACATTAGCGGAGAACAGTAATCGCTTCTTCCCGGCTTGATAACTCCTAGTTCAAGCATGCGGCAGATCTCACTTTTCGTGATCTCTGATTCCTCGGTGACATGCGATATGCTTTGGATGTACAGTAAAACCTCGGTGATACGAATCTCGCCGGGTGACCAAAAATATTCGTATAATCCGAAATTCGTATCGCCAGAAAACATGGAAAATTAGTATGCGACAAAAGAAAGTTGGCAATGCGTTTTGATTCGGTGTTTCTGAGGGCCGCAGCGACGTCACGAACAGCTCTGAATGATTGCCAGTAAAGTTTGTAGACGTCAACGATCATACTTGTACTCCTAAATATACGGTGCATGCACGTATGCGTAATTCTTGAACCAGATGTGTTGTGACCCGTGACCGCTAGTAGCCCCTTCCTAATCTTACTACGCTTTTCTGCATAACAGCTAAGTACCGCGGCGAAAGTGACTTAAGAAGCGCTTTGCACGAGATAGATGAAGGAAAGAAAATATTAGAATCGCGGTCCTTTGATGCTGTTATTTCCTTATCGCGTAGGCGTATGGGGTGCTTTTCATGCGATTTACGGCCATGCCCGCACAAGCGGGTGGTTTGCTCAAAATTCGGAAGTCTCCCGTGCCAATCGGAGCTTCGGCAGGTGTGCACGTATGTTGCGAAGCCTAGCTCCTTGGCCAAGACCGTCCGCTTCATCTCTTGGGGTCTTCGCCCACATTTCATGGGACTGTCATGCCGGACCCACAATCCAAGTTTCAGTCTTGTTTCATAGAACGTCTGACTACGTGGACATGGCTTGCATCAACGTGGCAGACACGTGTTAACACAGTACAAAGACGCTGCTGCCTCGAGCACAGGAGCACGCGTCAACGCGTCGGGGGACAAAAGCGCGACGTCAACGTCATCTGCAATCTAAACGCGAAGGCGCATAAAGGCCTCCAAGATTCGCGCGCACTATCTCGGAGGCAACGATGCACCGTTGATGGTCGCGCAGCGCGCATGCCCGCGCCTGACTGCCACGCCTTCCCCGACAGCGCGGCCAACACCTGTTCATACCTGTGCTCTAGCGTACGTTCGTGTCAAACGTGGCGATGTGAAAATCCGTTTGCAACAACCGTACTCCAATGCAATGCAGGCTAATGGGCCTTAGCCGGGACCACAGAAAAATTCGTATCACCTCGAAATTCGCACGAGCCGTGATCGTATCACCGAGGTTTTGCTGTAAATGGAACTTCTGATGTTAGTTCAATGTCATGTGTCACCAAGTGTGTCCGATCCAGCTTCTCCGTGAAGCATTCAATGGAGTACTCTATGAATTTTCTTAAGTCCTCAATTTGCTCATTGTTCAGCTCAATCTTATCCACAGAGTAAGCGATGATTTGTTCTACATCCGGTGACGTTTCGCAGAGAAAGGAAGGCACCTCTGTAGTAATGTCCTGAGAGTGGTTCAAGGCAATGCTCACCATTTCCCTTCTTTCAAAATATGGCTTTAAAAAGTTCACATCATAAACTCACTCTTCCTGCCTCTGTCCAGATAACCTTACCAAGTAATTCACCTCAGACACGCATTCAATTATCTCAGCCGGACCGTCCCAGAGGACCTCGAGCATGTTCTGCCTACTCGGGGGCAATATCATCACCTTGTCGCCAAATTTCAATAGGCTCTTTCTCAAATTCTTATCATAGTAGCGCTTTGCCGCTTTGTGTGATTCCTCCAAGTTGGCTTTTACAATTTGTCGAGTCTCATTTATTCTTCCCATTATTTCAACTACATACTCTACCACACTCTTATCGACCCGTTTGTCTTCCCAATGTTCACGAACTAGCTGCAAGGGGCCCCTAAGGTTTCTCCCATACACGAGTTCTGCGGGAGCAAACCCAGTCCCTTCGTGCGGCACAGTGCGCAAAGCGAAAAGCGCGCCTGGAAGACAACAGTCCCAGTCTACATTTCGCTCATGGCGCAACGCTCTCCGCACTTTCTTGAACACTGCGTGCCATCTTTCGACACTGTTGCGTTGTGGGGGATACACGGAGCTGTGTAAAATTTTGATTCCGCATTTCTCAAGAAATGTGGTCATAAGTGCACTTGTGAAAGTCGTCCCTTGATCTGATTATATCTCCGCTGGGTAACCATGGCGAGAGAACACTGTCAATAGGGCATCTGCTACCTGCACTGAAGTAGCCTCTGTTAGCTGTATGACTTCAGGGAATTTTGTTGCTGGACACAACATAGTCAAAATGTATTTGTACCCAGCCTTCGTCTTAGGTAGGGGTCCAACAAGATCAATAACAAGCCTTGAGAATGGTTCTGAAATTATAGGCTCCTTTATCTTTGGGGCCTTCCTTTTGTCGTTGGACTTCCCCACTTTCTGGCCCGTCTGCCAAGTTCGTACGAACTCCTGTGCATCTCTGAAACAACCTGCAGTAGAATTCCTGGAGTAGCCTCTTTTTAGTATTGTTCACTCTGAGGTGCCCTGCCCACGGGTGATCGTGGCAAAATCTGGGCAGATCCTTCCGATAATCGGCTGGAATTACTACCTGGTCAAAGTTTCTGCCGCGTTTGTCTTTGTGATTTTGATAGAGGATACCATCTCTCTCCCTGAACCTAATGTTACTTGATGAGACGCCTTCGCCTAGGCTACTGCACACGACCTTAAGCGCTGGGTCGTTTTTCTGTGCGGCCCTTAGTGTATCTCGACTAACAATCAGTAGTTGATGAAAAGAAGGCGCAGTGGGTCTTACCAAGCTGCCTTCGTGCTCAGTTTCGGTGAGCCGTTTACGCCCAGCGCCTTTCTGCGGGCTCTCCGCTTGAGCATTAGTTTGATCTTTTCCCGCACTCACAGGTCCCTTGACCTCCGTCTGTACCGCTACATTTCAACCAGTTACTGGTTCTTCCAGTTCAGGTTCCTCCTTTCTATCTGAATAAGGCAACTACACTGAAAGCTGTCTGGCTTTCGATCGCGTCAGCGCAAGCACCTGTGCATATGCGTCGGCGAACGTTTTTCGCTGCTCATTCAAAAGCGACTCGGATTTTATTTGAAAAATGTATGGGTATACCCCTCGGGAAACGCTTTCTATACAGCTGCCACTGTTGCCACAGTACCGAATGGCCCTACACTTTCAACTTTCGCTATTGGCAGGCACACAGAGTCCTCACTGACTGCTTGGCGAATCCAATCGCATTTAAACATATAATCCTCACTTGATACCTACTTCGGGTAGACCACGTCCATGGTGGCAGCTGAGTCCCTAGTACTCTACACTTCTGGCCATTTACAATTAAATTCTTGGTGTACGGTTTTAGTAGCTCGTTCTTACTAGAATCACTGCTTATTATCGTCGCGAAAACACGCTTTTATTTTCGGCAATTTCTGGCAAGGTGACCCGCTTCTTTGCAAATGTAACAAATTGTTGGCCGTCTCTTTTCCAATTCCTCTGACTAGCCCTCTGGCCCCTTTCCTCGGACTCGGTTCTTTGTTCACGCTAGCAGTAGGTTGCGATGAATTGAGCTGCCCTTTGCCCTCTCTTTCCCGCAGATCTCGCGGTCCTTTATGATAAGGCTGCTGCCCAGGGTGGGCCTTTCGATAGCCCTGACTGTTTAAGTTAGTCTCTTTGAAGCTACGGCTCACCACATACTCATCCACAAGTTGCCCTGCCTTCTTCACACAGACGCCAACGTGTCTGTCTCTCACCTAAATGCGTATGTTGTCCGACAAGCACTCATAACGCTGCTCGAGACAGATTAAATTCTGGAGCTTGCTGAAGTCGCCCTCTGCACCAGAGCCCTTCATCCATTCGACCAAGTTATCAGTAAGGCTGCAAGCAAATTCAACAAAGCTTTCGTTCGCTTTTTTCCTTCCTGTTCTAAGCTTTCTCCTAAACTCCTCGGTGGAGAGCTGATACTTCGCGAAAAGGCTTGACTTCAACAGATCACACCAGCGCTAAGACGGGCAACAGCTTGTGATGCCTCCCCCGGAAGCAACGCAAGCAACCTTTGTGGCCAAGTGTCACGGTTGAATGAATGTCTCTCACACATGCGTTCGAAATTCACGAGGTAAAGACCCATGTCGTTCCCCACACTGAACGGCTGAAGCAAACTACTCGTCTTTACATTGTCGGACGAAGCGACTGCAGCACTCGCTCCCGACGCCGATCTCGCTTGCTCGAGCATTATCCTTTCGAGTTCAAACTCAATTTTCCTCTGTTCTCTCTCTTCCTCCTTTTCTCTCGCTTCTGAATGTTCTTTCTCAATGCGGCATATCTTTTCCTCCCACGCCTCTGCGATTTCGTCCTCTTCGAAATTAACTCCCTGAATTGCGCAGCGGATCTCGGGTTTCCTCATTTTCTGACTCACTTCCACACCGAGCTCTTCCGCCAGTAGCAGCAATTCGTCTTTTGTTAGCTTCCTTATATTCATGGTAAGCAAGAGCTGACTACACCAACTTTCGAAATAACCACACACCCTGTGGTGGCAAGCGAAATATAATATGCCCGATTGAACCCGGTTCTAATCGTCTGGCAAACAGTAGTCGCTCAAGCACTTACCTATACCACGAGCGTGCGATGGCCTTGTCTCCCGAAGACGCTGCCTCATCTGCCGATCCCAGGTCGACGACTTGCTAGTTGTGGAGCCTTCCTCGCTTGTCTCGTCTGCGTAGTGGAACTCAATGATAACGGATCGTCGAAGTTCTTCCCTTCAGCAGGTGTCCATCAGCCTTCCTCTAACACCGCCGCTGCCAACCAGTTTGTTGGGGATATATGAGGCTCCGGACTCGGTGAAGGTTATTGAAGGGTCATTATTTAACTACGCGACCCGAAATACAGGGCCCCAGGCCTGTTTGAGGATTCAAGCGGATTCAAGCACCTTGTGCCCAGCATTCTGGCTGTGGTGGCTGTACTACCGTTTCAGCTTGCAACGCCGCGGATGGGAAAGCTGTGTTTCCGACGCTAGCATCACCTTTCAAGCTACGGAAAGTTGACTGCGACACTGCCCCCCCTGCCCCGTTGGATCGTCATCTGTTCGGACAGTACAAAAGCACCGAGCGCACCGTCTGCTCCTTCACTTGGCAGCAAGGGCGGCAGCAGGCTTCACGTGTGCTCACAGACTCTGCGCATCTTTTACGCAGGCATTGCTGATACCGTGCCCAGCATTCTGGCTGTGGTGGCTGTACTACCGTTTCAGCTTGCAACGCCGCGGATGGGAAAGCTGTGTTTCCGACGCTAGCATCACCTTTCAAGCTACGGAAAGTTGACTGCGACACTGCCCCCCCTGCCCCGTTGGATCGTCATCTGTTCGGACAGTACAAAAGCACCGAGCGCACCGTCTGCTCCTTCACTTGGCAGCAAGGGCGGCAGCAGGCTTCACGTGTGCTCACAGACTCTGCGCATCTTTTACGCAGGTTGGGAATCAGCCTATTTTTTTACTTTTACTGCTCTTGCCGCTGCTGTCATTGCTGCCATTTGTATCATTTGTATCATTTCTATTTTTGGCATTGCTGTTTCATTAGAGGATGTCGAAGGAGATCAGAGCACTTTTTGATGAGCTGAAGCGTGAACTTAGGGCGGAGTTCAAAGATTTCAAAGAAACAATCGAGCGAGACTTTCGCAAGGAACTAAGGGATATTAAAACCTTTCTGGCTACGGCAAACAAGGAATATGAAGAAATTAGAAATGAAAACCAAGCCCTGAGAGCCTCAAATGCTGAGTTAAAGGTGCAGTGCTCTGATCTCGCACGGCAGGTAAATGACCATGAGAACAGAATGCTTCGGGCTGAACAGTATTCCCGGAGGGCAAATGTCGAAATTAAAGGCATTCCGTACGAATCCTCCGAAGACCTAGTTGAAATGGTCATAAAAATTGGAAAAAAGGTGGGCGTGCCACTTGTCGCGACTGATATCGGACGAGCACACAGAGTTCCAATGGCACACAACCCAAGCAAAAAAAACGTGGTTGTGCAGTTCGAGCAGAGACAAAGGCGGGATAACTTTTTGATGAATGCCCGCGCAGCAAGCCTGAAGTGTTCTGATCTCGGCATCGACTCTCGGTCAGCGGTGTTCGTAAATGAACATCTGTGCCCAGAACTGAAACGACTTCTTGGTCAGGCTACGGCACGCAAGCGTGAGACTGGTTGGAAATATGTCTGGGTTCGCGATGGAAAAATCTTTGCGCGGCAGACTGAAAACGCACCCAAGATCAAAATCGAAAGCAGTGATGACGTAAACAAAATGAACAGTTCTTCGTGAAAGCAGTGCAGCGAAAAAGGCGGTTTGTGTTGTGGGCACAGATATTGCGGCGCCGCTGTAAACGAGAATTTCGGTTGTTTGTTTCATGCTTATTTTTTGTTCCTAAGTGGGTCAAGTACCACGCATGCTCATGAAGTTGGGTTTATGTTTGTTCATGAAATATATGCTTCACGATATCACAAAAAAATTTGGGCGTGTGAGTTGTTATTTGAGGGAATACATTTCACTCCCTCTTATTGCCTTGGGATGCACCAGTGCTCTTGCAGTAGCTTGTTTTCGTTACTATTTTTCATTGATGCTGGCTATCCAGTTTGTGGCTATAAGATTTGTTCGATAAGAATAGTTGTCGCAAATTTCGTCGTTGACCTGTCGTTCCAACGCACGGTTTATGTGGCAATGAATATAACTTTACAATGCACGATTTCCTGTTGACCCATCAGCATCTGAAATGAACACTTCTAGTGTTACTCCGTCAGAGTTAAAGCATAATACGGTCGAGAAATGCGATTCACCTCTTACTTTTATTCATTTAAATATGCAGTCAGCACGAGGCAAACAGGATGAATTCTGTGTATTTCTGAGTGATTTCGGCTTCTCGTTTTCTGTAATTATGTTGACAGAAACGTGGTTTTCGGCTGGTGATGACATGCACCTAGAAGATTATAATGCAGTTTTCTTGAACAGACCCATTAGAAGAGGTGGAGGCGTATGTATGTTTATTAAACAAGGTATTAATTATGAACTGCTTGATGACCTATCTTTATGTACGTCAGATATTGAGGTAATATGTTTGAAATGTGGGAAGTTTCTTTTTGCGGTGGTGTACCGTCCACCTGATGGTAATTTAGGTGAGTTCTTCGAGCAGCTAGACGCGATATTCTCTCATGTTAGTATACATCAGTATAAATTGGTCCTAGGTGGCGACCTAAACATTGACATGCTTTCAAATACATCAAAACAGTCCGAATTTGTATGCTTCTTGATTCGTATTTGTTATCAAATGTGATACTGCAACCAACTCGCATTTCAGCAACTAGCGCTACGTTACTGGACCTTTTTATTACCAACTTACCACGTGAAAGTCTGTTTTCTGGGACAGTCAACATTACACTTAGTGATCATTTGCCGATATATTTAGTTATTGATAAGTGCCGGGCCGTATCAAACCCAACCTACAAATTCCGGTGCCAGAATATAACTGAAAACTCTCTTTCGCAGTTTAGAGATGAAATCTCCAGAACAAATTGGGCAGCAGTGCTCTCGTGCTCATCAGCAAACGCAGCATACGACAGTTTTATGGAGATAATTTCCCGTATTACAAGCGATGTTTTCCCTACAAAGAAATAAAAAAGTTGAAACGTTCGCGGAAACCATGGGTCACAAAGAACCTGATAAAAATGATAAATGTGAAAAATAGCATGTATCAACTATTCTTGAAGAATCGCGATCCAGACGCATTGGATTCCTTTCGGAAATATAGAAATAATTTAACTAAAGTTATGAAAAAGCGAAACGCAGTTATTATTCTTGCATGTTCGAGGGCGTCTCAGGGGTCAAGGAGATGTGGAGCAAGTTAAATTCAATTACTGCATTACATAAAGGTAATTTTAGTGTAGAAGAGATAACTGAAGGCGATCGAACATACAGGGGCAGAGCATTGGCTGAGAAATTCAATAATCACCTTACTTCCTTAGTAGACAGTGTCAGTGACACTACCGCACTACATTACATGTCCGCACAGACAGTAGCTTCGTCGGTTTATCTTTCCCCAACAGATGAACACGAGGTTATGGGTGTTTTCAAAAAACTAAAGAAAAGTAAATCGGAAGATATTGATGGGTTAAAGATGGCCCCAGTCTGTTCTGTCATAGACATATTAGTCATGCCCTTAACATACATTTATAACCTAATTTTAGGCACAGGTATTTTCCCAGAACGTATGAAGCATGCAAAAGTTACAGTGCTGTTTAAGGGAGGAGACAAAATGATTTGAAGAACTATAGGCCCATATCTGTTCTACCATTGTTTTCAAAGCCCATAGAAAAGTTAATATTTATAAGACTGTCGAACTTCTTTGCAAAACATTCGGTAATTACTCCAGCCCAGTACGGTTTTAGGTCAGGGCTGTCGACAGAGGTAGCATTGTTACGTCAAAAGGAAATTATATTAGGTAATATAGAGGACAGGAAAATTACGCTAGGCATATTTGTTGACTTCTCTAAAGCCTTCGACCGGATAAATCACAATACCCTCTTACAAAAATTGCCCTATTATGGCATTAGAGGAAATGCGCTAAACTTAATCACCAGTTATTTGAGCAATAGGCTGCAGTGTGTAAGCATAAACACAGAACAATCATCTTTGAAAAAACTTGCTCAAGGTGTACCCCAAGGTAGTATATTGGGGCCGTTACTTTTTATCACTTATGTCAACGACATTATAAACATAAATCACACAATCAAATATGTCATATATGCGGATGACACTTCCTTGTTTTTCACAGGTGTGGATGTAAATGACCTAATTTCAGCAGCAAACACGACACTAGATGACTTGTATGCATGGGCGACTGCTAACTCCCTACAAATCAACTGTTCAAAAACCAAAGCCGTCCTATTTCGTTCAAAAGGAACAACGTACGAAGCTACTTCAAAACTACACCTGCACGATTCTGTGATTGATTTTTCTTCGACCGCTAAAGCATTGGGAATTGTTTTTCATGAGCATATGTTATGGGATTCACAAACCGAAATGGTAAGAAACAAGTTAAGTAAGGTACTAGGCATGCTTAGGAGATGTCAGTCATTTTTACCGACTACTCAGATGCTAATGATATACAACACGCTTTTTTCTTCCCAGTTACGCTACGGTCTTTTGGTGTGGGGTACTGGCACCTTGCACTCTAAGCAGAAATTACTCACACTACAAAAAATGCATTGCGTTCTATTGCAAATGCCGAATATAATGCACATACCTTGTCTTTATTCAACAAATTCAGAGTCGTAAGATTTGACAACATGTATGAATATTGTTACTAGCGTCTTTAAAAACTGAATTAACAAAGGAAGTAACAATCTTATCTCCATAGCATGCTTAGAGCGCAGCACCTCGTCTCGACCTACTAGACAGAGCGATTATTGGAAGGTTCCTCGATGCCGAACAAACTATGGTCTACAAATGCTGAAACATTCACTCCCCCACATACTAAATAAATTCACCTTTTTCATTGGAGCGATTGCGCCTTCTTTCGCGACGGATATGTCGAATACTTTTTTACCTTCATGACGCAAGAGAGAAAAAAAAAAAAAAAAAATTTTTTTTTGCACAATTTAGGCAGTTCCAAAGATTTGTTTTTTATGTTCTGCTTATTTCTTTTTTCGTATTTCTTCAAACAGTGCGATCCTGTCAATTTCTTAAATTTTATGTATGTAATTTTCTTATTGGTGCACTTTAAACTATGTATTTGTGTCCGTTTAGTTCTTTCGAGGACTTTATGAATGCTGTCACTTTTTCTGCCTTGTATTGATGGATGTGGGGCTAGTCAAGCTGCGTTTGTATCGCAGCTTTTTTCCCGCATTCCACACCACACATTGTATCTTTGTTTCAAGAATGTCTGAAAAAAAATGGTGTAACACTGTGGTGAAAATAAACTTCAACTTGTCTCGTTGGCTGCCGGAGGTAGACTCTCCGTCGCTTCGATGAAGCTTTCTCGCCTCCACGGCGATCACGTGACCCGGCCGCGGCTTCCCAGACGCCAGCTCCTGGGGTCGAAGGTCGAACATAGCGACGCTCGGTTCGAAATCAAGAGGCGCGATGAAAGGCAGACACCTCTCGCTTCCCGTAACCATTCGAGGGAACAGCCGCGGTCTGTTCACCATGAGTTTAACGACCGACGCGGCGGTCTCCGGCTCGCGGCTGGTAGGAAACGGCGTGAAGGCATCCAGGGCAGCAACACCGATATATCTCGGACACAGTCCGCGAACCTGCTGTCACACAAGAGCATGTTCAAGCATTCGATCATTCAAACACATTCCAGTTCTGTCTGAAGGTGCAGAATGGGTAGGACTCCGTGTTTTCGGCGTTTATATTTCTTGAAAATCGGCAGATGTTTATCCGAGTTTATATTTTTGGCAGAAATTCGGCGTTTATCGGAGTTTATTTCTCGTAAATCCCCAATTCTCCGAAATTCGGAGTTTCGCATTGTTCTCATCACCCCAAAGCTTTAGATCAATTCATATCTGAATACGAAAACATCAAAACACACGATTCACATTTTATTTTTTCTAGAAGGTTTGAATACACAAAAACATATATGCACAAGTCAAATACTTGAACACGAAACACCTGTATTTGCGCGAATAACAACCTTAGCTTAAAGCTTATTGTAAAAGACGCAAGCATATTTTGCGAGGTTGCTGTCAGTGATCGAAGTGCGCTCCTTTCGATTGACGACTCTCAGCTTTGAAAATGCCCTTTCAACGTTAGCGCTAGAAACAGGAAGCGCCAGAAGACGCAGCGCGTAGTGAGAAAGCACTGGCCACTGGACATTGTGAAGTCTCCAAAACGACAGAGGTTCAACAATGTTACATATTTCATAGCACTGATAGCTCGCAAAAACACTCAGGAGCTGGCTCATGTCGTCAGTAACAAGAAGCACTAATTGAAAAATAGGCGCATAGTTTGGAAAGTGCGGGCAGCTCATGCTTCACATTTGGATTCCCAATTTGAACACAGTACCAAAACGATTCTTTGTTGTACTGGAGTTGATCGCACAGGTTCCTCTCAGATATCTTTCTCCGCTTTTCGACGACAGCGGCGTAGTATCGTGAATGCCAGCGACAGTCGTTAACCGGTCATTCTGGTCAAGGAGGCCGAACAGAATTGTGACATCTGATGCGAAGACCCAGGTTGGATCACGCCGTTGACTAATGAGTGCGTGCAAACGAACCCCCAGTATGGGATAAACTTGGTGTGCAAGGTACTCTCTGCCTCAAGTTCGTTATTGATTGAGAGCACGGCACACGATTTGGTCTTCAGAAACCTCATTTTAACGAGCAAGTCGTGTACAGCTTCAGGCGATGAAATAAGACTCTTGAGCTTCTCACACTTCGTTTCCTTGACTTTGTCGCTTCCCAAGAAAGACAAAATGGCGCGAGTAGTCGAAAATATCTTCTAGAGCTTCATAAAAAGAGAAGCACCTCGGACGGACATACGGTTTTCAGCGACTTCAAGGACATGCCGATGGCCAAGCACACAAGACCAAACTTACGGCGCAGCTCCCGCGACGACTTCAACAGGGCAGGAAAGTGCACAACAAAATCATGAACTACGTTAAACTCGTTCTGATTCCATCCTCAAGAGCGTTGTTGAGTAGGTGGCACGGATCTTTGAAGTGAAGCGCTTTGAATTCGGGGTTGGAGAGTTCTTGTGAAGCTTCTGCATGTACGAAGCTGAGTCGGAGCACAATACAGCTACGTCGCCTAATAGAGCTACGCGCGGTAAACTTTAAATCGGTCAAACCAGAAGATGTATCAATGAGCGCTTAGAACTTGCCCTTTAGATAAAGAACGGAACCAGTATAATAAAAGGTTGGGCGGGTTGGTATTGGTCCAGGTCATATTGGCCCTTGGAATCGGAGTTTATCGGATAAATCCGAATTGTCAAAAATTTTACCAGCGAATGTTTATCAGATTTTTTCGGACAAAACCGAAAACACACAGCCCTTAGAATGGGGTACGAGGAGAAGTGACGGGTGCATATCTCGCCGCAGCGGCCTAAAAAATTCCGCGTGCTGAAAAATAGTACCGGGGGGGGGGGGGAGGGGAGGGGTTGAGGGCTTTGAGGGGTGGGGGGGCGATCACCGAATCGCCCCCCCCACTGGGTCCGCCACTGCCTCCTGGTCATTCAGAGCTCACCAATACAGCGTGCGTCATCCTCATGTCATTGTGGCACCTAAAACCCAGAATTTCAAGAACTTTATGGAGTTGTATTAATTTGTGAAAATCAAATACACAGGTTTACTGTCTTTGATGGAGTGGAGGAGTTAAAGTATCATGGACCCGTACAGTGGCGTACCACCTCGTTCGCGAGTGGGGGGGGGGGCTGGCGCCTCTCACTCTGTCCGCCGTATATATATATATATATATATATATATGTATATATATATGCATATATATATATATATATATATATATATATAGAGAGAGAGAGAGAGAGAGAGAGAGAGAGAGGGAACTCCATTTTCTCTGAAGTTCACGTGCTTTCTTATATTAATAGAGATTATTAGATTATTTTCTTTTCAAAGCTGTTTGTTTTCAATCACGGAAGAATCTGCACAAACAGATTGAGCAGGCTGGGCCGTCCTATACTGCGACAAAGCAGAGTTTAATAACCTTTTGTAAATATTACTGTGAAGTTTAAAAAGTACAGTCACATTTAACCTGTGCTTCATCTGACCATTCCATCTGCAAACTTCACAGTCTCAGTTTGGCGTTGTAAATACGATGAGTATGATGAATCTGCTATGACTGTAGTGCCTTAAATTCTCACGTATTAAAGAAAAAAATGTGGCTGACAAAGCAAGGTACTTCGCAGAAGTCTTCGGGTTAATCCGAGTGCTAATTTCTTTACTCTTAGAGCCCCCTAATAAAGTCTTTCTAAAGCAGAAGACCAAGTTCAGTCGATGAATACTTAAGGAAAACAGATTGAGCTGGTTCTGTATAGTTATAAGAATATAAATGACTACGAACTTGTATAGTAGGTGTCGTTCCTTGCCCTCCTACTTTTCCCAGTTTGGGTGGGGGGTGGACGGAAAAGCGGTGAAGTGGCCCTTTACTCCTCCCCTCCGGCCCCTCCAAGTAGATAGCCTAAGCTTCTGCATGTACGAAGCTGAGTCGGAGCACAATACAGCTACGTCGCCTAATAGAGCTACGCGCGGTAAACTTTAAATCGGTCAAACCAGAAGATGTATCAATGAGCGCTTAGAACTTGCCCTTTAGATAAAGAACGGAACCAGTATAATAAAAGGTTGGGCGGGTTGGTATTGGTCCAGGTCATATTGGCCCTTGGAATCGGAGTTTATCGGATAAATCCGAATTGTCAAAAATTTTACCAGCGAATGTTTATCAGATTTTTTCGGACAAAACCGAAAACACACAGCCCTTAGAATGGGGTACGAGGAGAAGTGACGGGTGCATATCTCGCCGCAGCGGCCTAAAAAATTCCGCGTGCTGAAAAATAGTACCGGGGGGGGGGGGGGGGGGGGAGTGGTTGAGGGCTTTGAGGGGTGGGGGGGCGATCACCGAATCGCCCCCCCCACTGGGTCCGCCACTGCCTCCTGGTCATTCAGAGCTCACCAATACAGCGTGCGTCATCCTCATGTCATTGTGGCACCTAAAACCCAGAATTTCAAGAACTTTATGGAGTTGTATTAATTTGTGAAAATCAAATACACAGGTTTACTGTCTTTGATGGAGTGGAGGAGTTAAAGTATCATGGACCCGTACAGTGGCGTACCACCTCGTTCGCGAGTGGGGGGGGGGGGCTGGCGCCTCTCACTCTGTCCGCCGTATATATATATATATGTATATATATATATGCATATATATATATATATATATATATATATATATACATATATATATATATATATAGAGAGAGAGAGAGAGAGAGGGAACTCCATTTTCTCTGAAGTTCACGTGCTTTCTTATATTAATAGAGATTATTAGATTATTTTCTTTTCAAAGCTGTTTGTTTTCAATCACGGAAGAATCTGCACAAACAGATTGAGCAGGCTGGGCCGTCCTATACTGCGACAAAGCAGAGTTTAATAACCTTTTGTAAATATTACTGTGAAGTTTAAAAAGTACAGTCACATTTAACCTGTGCTTCATCTGACCATTCCATCTGCAAACTTCACAGTCTCAGTTTGGCGTTGTAAATACGATGAGTATGATGAATCTGCTATGACTGTAGTGCCTTAAATTCTCACGTATTAAAGAAAAAATGTGGCTGACAAAGCAAGGTACTTCGCAGAAGTCTTCGGGTTAATCCGAGTGCTAATTTCTTTACTCTTAGAGCCCCCTAATAAAGTCTTTCTAAAGCAGAAGACCAAGTTCAGTCGATGAATACTTAAGGAAAACAGATTGAGCTGGTTCTGTATAGTTATAAGAATATAAATGACTACCAACTTGTATAGTAGGTGTCGTTCCTTGCCCTCCTACTTTTCCCAGTTTGGGTGGGGGGTGGACGGAAAAGCGGTGAAGTGGCCCTTTACTCCTCCCCTCCGGCCCCTCCAAGTAGATAGCCTAAGCTTCTGCATGTACGAAGCTGAGTCGGAGCACAATACAGCTACGTCGCCTAATAGAGCTACGCGCGGTAAACTTTAAATCGGTCAAACCAGAAGATGTATCAATGAGCGCTTAGAACTTGCCCTTTAGATAAAGAACGGAACCAGTATAATAAAAGGTTGGGCGGGTTGGTATTGGTCCAGGTCATATTGGCCCTTGGAATCGGAGTTTATCGGATAAATCCGAATTGTCAAAAATTTTACCAGCGAATGTTTATCAGATTTTTTCGGACAAAACCGAAAACACACAGCCCTTAGAATGGGGTACGAGGAGAAGTGACGGGTGCATATCTCGCCGCAGCGGCCTAAAAAATTCCGCGTGCTGAAAAATAGTACCGGGGGGGGGGGGGGGGGGGGGGGGGGGGGGTTGGGGGCTTTGAGGGGTGGGGGGGCGATCACCGAATCGCCCCCCCCCACTGGGTCCGCCACTGCCTCCTGGTCATTCAGAGCTCACCAATACAGCGTGCGTCATCCTCATGTCATTGTGGCACCTAAAACCCAGAATTTCAAGAACTTTATGGAGTTGTATTAATTTGTGAAAATCAAATACACAGGTTTACTGTCTTTGATGGAGTGGAGGAGTTAAAGTATCATGGACCCGTACAGTGGCGTACCACCTCGTTCGCGAGTGGGGGGGGGCTGGCGCCTCTCACTCTGTCCGCCGTATATATATATATATATGTATATATATATGCATATATATGTATATATATATATATATATATATATATATATATATATAGAGAGAGAGAGAGAGGGAACTCCATTTTCTCTGAAGTTCACGTGCTTTCTTATATTAATAGAGATTATTAGATTATTTTCTTTTCAAAGCTGTTTGTTTTCAATCACGGAAGAATCTGCACAAACAGATTGAGCAGGCTGGGCCGTCCTATACTGCGACAAAGCAGAGTTTAATAACCTTTTGTAAATATTACTGTGAAGTTTAAAAAGTACAGTCACATTTAACCTGTGCTTCATCTGACCATTCCATCTGCAAACTTCACAGTCTCAGTTTGGCGTTGTAAATACGATGAGTATGATGAATCTGCTATGACTGTAGTGCCTTAAATTCTCACGTATTAAAGAAAAAAATGTGGCTGACAAAGCAAGGTACTTCGCAGAAGTCTTCGGGTTAATCCGAGTGCTAATTTCTTTACTCTTAGAGCCCCCTAATAAAGTCTTTCTAAAGCAGAAGACCAAGTTCAGTCGATGAATACTTAAGGAAAACAGATTGAGCTGGTTCTGTATAGTTATAAGAATATAAATGACTACGAACTTGTATAGTAGGTGTCGTTCCTTGCCCTCCTACTTTTCCCAGTTTGGGTGGGGGGTGGACGGAAAAGCGGTGAAGTGGCCCTTTACTCCTCCCCTCCGGCCCCTCCAAGTAGATAGCCTACGCAAACTGTGTAAGCTCAAATTTTCTTTGAAAAAATGTGGGTGATTATAACGTTTAACTGCATTGTCTCCTTCCGTATAGGTCGTTAGCTGTTAATGATTGGTCGAAATTTTCTGGGTCACGCTCACAGCACCTGCTTGTAACACCACGCAACAAATGACGCGCAAGTGATCCACCGCGTAATTATCACTTACGCATGACTGCGTAAGGAAAAATAATAATAAACTATCTTCAATACGGTGTATTATTGGTCATTGGTTATTTGCTATTCGTCAAACATTTTCGGTGTGCCATAAAATCGCCTCCTTGTTAGGCGACGTCACGAGTATGCGAAAACTGGCGGCGTTAAAATGAAGTCTGCACAATGGGCAGCACATTATTGTGCTGAACAATATTTTCTTTCGGAATAGTCACAGTGTCTCTTTCTGAACGTAATTCGAGAAGGCTGCCCGCCAATCACATTGGCAGCGGCTACTTTTAGCAGCGGGGGAGATGGATTCATATGTGTATAATAGATACTTTCAGTAGTAGTAGTATAACGATGTTGAGCTGTTCTTACGCGTATACAACTTTCTGTGAACTCATCTTTGCTGACAGAGAGGTAGAGAGAGAAATCAACGTTATTAAAGACTGACACAATCCTTTGCAGGTAGGCAGCCTTCTTAGTCCAGAAATCCGTGGACGCTGATCATCTCCCTGGAGAGGTATAGATGAAGTAACGGAGCAAACTTGAAAGCTGGGCTTCTCAATGTGCTCGACTCCACTGCCATGTTATCATATGGTAGCTGTAGGCTGCCATATGATAAGCAAGGTGAAACAGGTTAATCGAAGACTCAAGTGGGAATCTTTTTTAGCTCTCCTGGCTAGGCACAACTAAAATACTCGACACTTCTGCACACTCATCAACTCACAGCAGCTTGGATATGGAGCAATGGCGATGCTACGTTTTCAAAGAAAGAAACTAAATTTCTGAAAAAAAGAGAGCGTTTGATCGGGCTATTAAACGTTCGCTGGTTCCCGCCCGTAGTTGCGTCGCCGATTACGTAAATTTCAGGCCAGGCAGAACGAAATAAAATCGCGACAGATTGCTCTAATGTTATAGAGCCCCAGCTGAGCGACAGCCTCCTCTGCAATGCTGCAGTGCAGGGCGCGAAAGCGGGGAATAGGCAGCCCGCACCGCAGAGAGCCTACATTGCGTGGTCATGACACACGGAGGACAGTCGTGACAGCTGAATCGGAGGACAAATTTCATAACATTTCTCAGTGGTGGGGATAGCGCCCCCCTTGCCCCCCGCCCCCGGTAGATACGCCTATGCCCGTCAAGACTTGTTTGATACAGTAAACTTGAAGAAACTTGTTGCAGATGGCAATCTTATAGAAAGTCCATCCCAAGATGTGCATCAGTGACTGTTAAGTGAACATTAGAAACTGCCACGAGCATTCGCTGAAGCTTCCGTAATATTGTAACGTATTGCAAGAGCAGAAATACAACCACTGGTTTATTGTGGGCAAGCTTGTGCCCACAATAAAGTGGGCCCGAAAAGGAAAAAGTCCGCTAAAGCGTTTCACACAGGATTCTCTTCCCGAGCACACTTCTCCGAACCCTCGCAGGTGAGCGCCACTATCTCATGCCCATGAATGACAAGCATGCGCCAAGCTACCGCAAGAACGAGCAGGCACGAGAGATTGTAGAGGCTTACACAGCGGCTCGCTGGTTCTCTTGGTAGAAATCTTACTGTAAGAAGTCTGAGGTAATATTTTAATTTCAGTTTTCTGAGAACAACGCTGGTATAGTTTGCTGAACATATCGTAAGTGGCGCGAAGCTAGGAACATGAAAAAGGCCGGAGGAAAGAGACAGAAGAGCGCCAAACTACCAACTGTTTATTGCCAGCGCAGGCTGAAAAACAGGTAAACTTCCACACATGCGCAGTGGAGTGGAAGAGTTACCCCAAACATGACATCACGTGAGCAGTTCATTAAAGAAGGACAACTCAGACTGAAAGAGAACAATGGATGTGTCACTGACACAAGAGGACCCTTTACTTCTAATATGATACGCCTCTAGTAATTCCCTTGCTGTTTGATCTCTGCTTTTGCCGATAATCCTAGCTTGCGCAAAACGTGGCACACACGAGCATGACTTGACATGCGCGGGAAGGTGCGCACCATCACTCTTACCTATGCTGTTGGCATGTTCCCTGAGGCGGTCGTTGATACACCGACCCGTTTGACCGATGTAGGTCTTGCCACAGCTCAGGGGAATTTCATATACAACCCCTTCGGCACAACGCCTGAATTCGTCGGCTCAAGTGCGCCAGTTTATTCGGAGCGGAAAACACAACAGGGATTGCGAACCTGGCGGCCACCTTCTTGAGGTTGTGGCTCAACTTGTGCAAGTACGGCACCACCTGTGGTTTGACGCGCTCCTGTTCTCTCGAGTGCTCTTCCTGAGTGCTGGAGTTCAGCTTCCGTAGCAGAGATTCGGCAACGGCATACAAGACCGCCCGAGGAAAGCCAGCCTTTTCCAGTCTGCCAATCTGATTACACAGGCTGGTCTGCATCATGTGCGGACACGATCTGCGCAGCGCGGATTGAAGGCAATGCTGAGCAATACTACGTTTTACAGTCTTAGAATGCGCGGAATCAAATGGCAAAAGCTCTTTTTTACTGCGAGGCATGTAAGCACAGCAAACATGATCGCTTTTCACGGCCAGGTTAATGTCTAAAAACTGCAAAGCATTGTCGGTATATGCAATTGTCGGTATATGCGACAATGCAAAGCATTGTCGAATCTCTGCTACGGAAGCTGAACTCCAGCACTCAGGAAGAGCACTCGAGAGAACAGGAGCGCGTCAAACCACAGGTGGTGCCGTACTTGCACAAGTTGAGCCACAACCTCAAGAAGGTGGCCGCCAGGTTCGCAATCCCTGTTGTGTTTTCCGCTCCGAATAAACTGGCGTACTTGAGCCGACGAATCTCTCGTGCTAAGGAGCAAGGGTGCCAAAAGAGGCACGTAAAACATTTCAGGCGTTGTGCCGAAGGGGTTGTATATGAAATTCCCCTGAGCTGTGGCAAGACCTACATTGGTCAAACGGGTCGGTGTATCAACGACCGCCTCAGGGAACATGCCAACAGCATAGGTAAGAGTGATGGTGCGCACCTTCCCGCGCATGTCAAGTCATGCTCGTGTGTGCCACGTTTTGCGCAAGCTAGGATTATCGGCAAAAGCAGAGATCAAACAGCAAGGGAATTACTAGAGGCGTATCATATTAGAAGTAAAGGGTCCTCTTGTGTCAGTGACACATCCATTGTTCTCTTTCAGTCTGAGTTGTCCTTCTTTAATGAACTGCTCACGTGATGTCATTTGAAGGTAAAAACTGGTAAGCGCAAATAAACAAGACAGGGACACAGGAAGACTGAACATGGACAGGCGCTACTTTCAACTAACTTTTATTTATCTTCAACCTTCAATATATACTCATGATACAGGGATGATCCTGAGCACGTGGTCACACGGTCACAAATCTAACCGGTTACAGAAAAGCACTCAAAAAAGCGCGTTCACTAGCAAACAATGATACGGACGTGTCGCTAACACATGCCTTCCCTCTTGCAGATATATGGAAAGCCTCCATCAGTTCACGGGCGGTAGTATCTTTACTCCTGCCTAATATCTTAATGTTCGCGAAAACCGGTGCACACATGCAAGCCTGGCAATGCGCAGGTAAATGCGCGTTCCCATTATTCCTAATTGAGAGCTCATGTTCCCTTGTACGGTCGTTCACGCAGCGCCCGGTTTGGCCCACGTAAGATTTCCCACAAGACAGCGGTATTTCGTACACGACGCCAGTCGCACATCTAGTATACGCCGAAGCGTGCTTCTTTCCGCAACCGCCAGGTTTTATCTCGCCAGAGGAGATTCTGGGGCAAAGCCCAGCCAGCTTACGCGGGGCGGAAAAAACCAATGGCACATCATGCCTGCTCGCTATCTTCTTCAGGTTGTGGGATACGCGATGCATATATGGCATCACCTCGGGGCGCCTCCTACGTTGCGGGCCAACGGGGTTCACTTCATTGGAACGGGCTGCCTTAACAACACGCAGAAGTACCTCTGCGATCGCCGTCACTACCGTGCAAGGGTAACCAGCAGCTAATAAGCGCCGAACCTGATCGTTAAAGCTAGCTTGCATTGCATGTGGGCAAGATTTCGTGAGAGCAGAACGCAGGCACAGTTTGGCAATACCCCTCTTTACAAGCTTAGACTGCGCAGTATCGTAAGGCAACAGTGCCTTCTGCGCCCGGGGACTATAGCTCCAACATAAATGGTCAGCTAAAACGAGACGAAGATCTAAAAACTGCAGCGCGTTGTCAGTGGGTAATTCATAAGTGAAGGTCAAGCCTTTCGCGCACTGTCTAAAAGTGTTAAGAACAGCATCAACAGACTTGTCTAAGGATAAGACCTGCGGCTTCTTCAGAAGAATTAAAAAATCATCTACATATCTAAAAACTTTAAGAACACAAGTATCGTCAAGGTTACTGTTTAAACAACGATCAACGTCCGCTAAGAAAATATTGCACAATACAGGCGCCACACAAGACCCAATGCAAATTCCTTGCTTCTGCAGATAAAACTCGTTCCTAAACAAAACAAAAGTGGAGCAAAGATAAAATTCCAGTAAGGTCATAAAATTATTGAGTGACAACCCAGCAGAATTCTGAAAATCAATAACGCCACTGCTTTCAATACAGTCGCGAACAGAGGTGAACAACTGTGCATGAGGTATTGAATAAAACAAGTCCTCTACGTCAATGGAAAACATAAACTCAGTCGAATTCTCCCCCTGCAAAAAACGCACAACATCCGCCGAACTCTTGGTCGCGAAGGGATCTACAACAGACAGCCCATTTAGTTCTTTCTTCAAGAACTGGCTCACTATATGCTGCCAAGAACCGCTCTCACTTACTATCGTGCGCAAAGGGACATCAGGCTTGTGTGTCTTTGCAGTGAAAAACACTTTGAGTGCAGTGCTTTTACAAGCGCCAATATCTTTGGCCAGCCGAAACAGTCGTAGGTCCTTACACATATTCACTGCTTTTGTTTTAACGCGAACAGCACTGCTTTTTACCGGCGCGAAATTCTTAGAAATGGCCATTTTGGCCTTATCAGTGAACGCCCCCGCACCTAGAACAACAAACCCGCCCTCTTTATCTGCTTGAAGAAGAATAAGGTCATTCTCTCTAAAATGCTTCACCACCTGTTCTGCCGCATCCCGGTGCTTGCGGCGGTCTGTCCTATGCACTATCCTAGACAAAACGTCCACACCCTCAAGCAAACAGCGTGCATATTGATCTTGAGGTGCCCTAGTAGCAACGCGTCTATTAAAAGCAAGCAATTCATGGGGCGGTACATCCGGTTCATGGCTAAACTTGGGACCTTTCCTGAGCAGACGCTCGACATCTTCCGGGATTTCCACATCTCCTAAAATCAAAACCCGCGAGGCCCCTCTTGCTTGGTCTTCTTTGCGGATCTGGGTAAGCACGCTGCTCAGGTAGGAAGCCCACCAAAACTCAACTAGGCGAGCAGCGAAAATCTTTAGTGAACGTAATTTCACTTCTGCCTTCCACGGGGGGTCTCTAGCGTAGCACAAGACGCGTAGATACTCCTGAAGAAGCCGGATTTGCCTCCAAAGCTCGGAGCGTAGTAGACGGCACACACGTTTAGAATGTCCCGGAGTCGGCCACGCAACACCAAACAGTCCCAGAACATCCGCTGGAACCAGTCCTTTTCTTAAGCAAAACGAAATGTATCTTGCTCGGCAAGTAGTTGTGACAATGTGGCTCACCAATAGATTGAAGGTTGACGATGAAGGAGTAGAAGAAACATTGAAGAAGGGGCCCGATGTAGTAGAAATGTGGTTCAATAAAACTTGTAACTGGGCGAGTTGGTTCATACTTGAAGGTAAAAACTGGTAAGCGCAAATAAACAAGACAGGGACACAGGAAGACTGAACATGGACAGGCGCTACTTTCAACTAACTTTTATTTAACTCCGGCCTTGTTAGTTTATAACTCCGACCTTGTTAGTTAGTTTATCTAACTCCGGCCTTGTGTGGCGCCTGTATTGTGCAATATTTTCTTAGCGGACGTTGATCGTTGTTTAAACAGTAACCTTGACGATACTTGTGTTCTTAAAGTTTTTAGATATGTAGATGATTTTTTAATTCTTCTGAAGAAGCCGCAGGTCTTATCCTTAGACAAGTCTGTTGATGCTGTTCTTAACACTTTTAGACAGTGCGCGAAAGGCTTGACCTTCACTTATGAATTACCCACTGACAACGCGCTGCAGTTTTTAGATCTTCGTCTCGTTTTAGCTGACCATTTATGTTGGAGCTATAGTCCCCGGGCGCAGAAGGCACTGTTGCCTTACGATACTGCGCAGTCTAAGCTTGTAAAGAGGGGTATTGCCAAACTGTGCCTGCGTTCTGCTCTCACGAAATCTTGCCCACATGCAATGCAAGCTAGCTTTAACGATCAGGTTCGGCGCTTATTAGCTGCTGGTTACCCTTGCACGGTAGTGACGGCGATCGCAGAGGTACTTCTGCGTGTTGTTAAGGCAGCCCGTTCCAATGAAGTGAACCCCGTTGGCCCGCAACGTAGGAGGCGCCCCGAGGTGATGCCATATATGCATCGCGTATCCCACAACCTGAAGAAGATAGCGAGCAGGCATGATGTGCCATTGGTTTTTTCCGCCCCGCGTAAGCTGGCTGGGCTTTGCCCCAGAATCTCCTCTGGCGAGATAAAACCTGGCGGTTGCGGAAAGAAGCACGCTTCGGCGTATACTAGATGTGCGACTGGCGTCGTGTACGAAATACCGCTGTCTTGTGGGAAATCTTACGTGGGCCAAACCGGGCGCTGCGTGAACGACCGTACAAGGGAACATGAGCTCTCAATTAGGAATAATGGGAACGCGCATTTACCTGCGCATTGCCAGGCTTGCATGTGTGCACCGGTTTTCGCGAACATTAAGATATTAGGCAGGAGTAAAGATACTACCGCCCGTGAACTGATGGAGGCTTTCCATATATCTGCAAGAGGGAAGGCATGTGTTAGCGACACGTCCGTATCATTGTTTGCTAGTGAACGCGCTTTTTTGAGTGCTTTTCTGTAACCGGTTAGATTTGTGACCGTGTGACCACGTGCTCAGGATCATCCCTGTATCATGAGTATATATTGAAGGTTGAAGATAAATAAAAGTTAGTTGAAAGTAGCGCCTGTCCATGTTCAGTCTTCCTGTGTCCCTGTCTTGTTTATTTGCGCTTACCAGTTTTTACCTTCAAGTATGGACCAACTCGCCCAGTTACAAGTTTTATTGAATCACGTGATGTCATGTTTGGGGTAACTCTTCCACTCCACTGCGCATGTGTGGAAGTTTACCTGTTTTTCAGCCTGCGCTGGCAATAGACAGTTGGTAGTTTGGCGCTCTTCTGTCTCTTTCCTCCGGCCTTTTTCATGTTCCTAGCTTCGCGCCACTTACGATATGTTCAGCAAACTAAGGCACCAACTCGCCCAAAAACAAGTTCTTCTAAACGCTGGTATAACTTATACAATTATCAACATCGGGTTCAGTGGAAAAGGGCTGGAAAAGTTGAAGTTAGTGCTTTTTTTCCGACCAGCTAATGGAACTGGCCGATAGCTAAAGTAAGCATCCCTCAGTTTGTAGGCATACGAGTGGACATCTCATTCCTAACAACGAGGTCATGTTAACAGGTGCTATAATTAATGCGTCTGCCCCTCCACCTGTCTCATTTGCCTGTTACTCTGATCCAGGCCCGTAGCCAGGGATTTTTTTCGGGGTGGGGGGGAGGGAGCACTTGCTGGAAGCCTTGACTATTTGAGAAAACGCCTATTTTCATAATTTATTTTCGATAAAGCAATATGTGTCGTCAGTGCAGTTTCCGGTGCATGTCTTTCGAATCTGTTAGATCACTGGCTCATGATAGTTTATAGCGACAGCGCCGAGCGAGCGTGCGGGGCTCGGAGTCCACGTTCGCATCGTGCTGTGTTCACTGTGCGGGCGCCGAGTGCAGCCTGGGAACTCGCGTTACAGCGGCGGGGTGTAGTAAACACAGCGGGCGGGCCGAAGCTACGTTAGTCGCCCCGTCGCTGCTGCCTCGTTCGCCTCGCAGCGCTTTTGCTTAAATATACGAGTTCTTATTGTAGACGTGCCTTTGTTTCTTTGCTTGTGAATACGCAATATCATCACGTAACCAACGCCCGGGCGTCTACAAATTGGTGACCACGGACTATCGCAATTTTTGCAATCATTTTCCTGGCTGCGACAACCATAGAAACCACCGGCGACTGCAGACAAGCATTCCCTAACCCTGCAGCGACGCAAGCAGTCCCCGCTGTTTCTTTTCGGCTTCCGCAACTCTGGCCTGCTGATCCGTCTCTCTGGCTGGCGCAAGTAAACAGCCAGCTTGTAACGCCCCGGGTAACTGCTCAGACATAAAGATTCCACCACGTGACGTGTGCGCTTCCACCGGAGATCGCAGGCGAAATCAGAGACCTCATTCTCGCCCCACCGGAGACGAACCCCTATGAGAAGTTGTCGGCCGAGCTCCTGAAACGTACTTCGTCTTCAGAGAGGCAGCATCTCCAACAGCTGCTTTCTGCTGAAGAACTGGGCGACCGTAAGCCTTCACAGCTTTTGCGCCGTCTTCAGTAGCTTCTTGGTGACAAGGCCACCTCGTTCGATGAGGACCTGCTACGAGAGCTCTTCCTACAGCGCCTGTCTTCGACCGTCGGCATGGTGCTCGCCGCTGCAGCGGACTTGTCGCTGGAAAAGCTCGCGCAGCTTGCCGACTCCGTGATAGAATTCGACTCCCCAACGATGTCAGCGATCGCGACCACTTCCACAACAAGTGAGGCAACTCGCCCTTTGCCACCAGACCTGCAAGCCCTTCGCGACGACTTTCGCAGCCAGATCGAACAGCTATCCGCTCAGATAGCTACCCTGTCTTCGCGTTCTCGATCCTCGTCACGCCGCCGCTCATCTTCCCGCCGGCGCTCCTCATCACAGTCTCCGCATCCCGGCGAGTGTTGGTATCACCGGACCATCGGTGCAGCCGCCCGAAAGTGCTCATCTCCCTGCACTTTCTCGGGAAACGCTCCGACTCACCACTAGAAGCGGCGAGTGGTGGCGGTCCAGCAAGCAGCCGCTTGTTCTTCGTTTTGGACAAGGCCTCTGGGCTCCGTTTCTTCATGGACACGGGAGCCGAAGTTAGCGTTGTTCCACCCTCACCCGCATTCCCGAAGAATCGCCGATCTGCACTTACGCTGCAAGCCGCCAACAAGACCACCATCATGACTTACGGTGAGCGCGCGCTCACGCTGAACATTGGCACCGTCGCGTTTTCCGTTGGGTATTCCTCGTAGCGGACGTGTCTTACCCAATTCTCGGAGCGGACTTCCTTCGTCATTTCGAACTGCTCGTGGACATCTCCCGCAAGCGCCTTGTCGATGCTAAGACACACCTAACGGTGCAAGGTATAGCGTCAACGACCGGCATCACCGCAGTTATCAACAAGCCACCTTCGTCAGTGTACGAACAGTTACTCGACGACTTTCCAAGCTTGCTTCGCCCATCCAATTTTCTGCGCCCTGTCAAGGACGATGTTACCCACCACATTATTACCTCAGGGCCACCTGCCTATGGTCGTTCACGACGCCTCGCACCAGATCGACTCGAGGTTGCCCGAGCTGAATTTGATCACATGCTCGAGCTTGTCATTGTGCAACCGTCATCAAGTGCTTGGGCTTCTCCGCTGCACATGGTGCCCAAGAAGTCCCCAGGTGACTGGCGACCCTGCGGCGACTACCGCGCTTTGAGCAACGCCACCGTTCCTGATCGCTACGCACTGCCTAACATCGCGGACTTCACAGCACCACTGCATGAAGCAACCATTTTTTCGAAGATTGACCTGGTCAAGGCGTATCATCAGATACCTGTCGAACCCTCGGACATTCCCAAGACTGCTGCCATAACACCTTTCGGCCTTTTTGAATATTTGCGGATGTCCTTCGGGCTCCGTAACGCCACTCAAACATTCCAGCGGTTTGCAGACACAGTCACCCGAGGCCTGCCGTTCTGCTTTGCGTACATCGATGATCTCCTCATCTTTAGCCGCAACGCAGACGAACACCTTTCCCATCTTCGACAGCTCTTCGAACGCCTTGCCGAGTACTGCCTCATAGTCAACAAAACCAAGTATGCGTTCGGCGTGCCTGAACTTGACTTTCTCGGACACCACGTTGATTGTCATGGAATCCGGCCACTCCCTTCGAAAGTGCAAGTTGTTCGAGGCTTCCCAAAGCCAACTTTGCGTCAACTGCGCGAGTTCCTGGGACTGATCAATTTCTATCGGCGTTTCATTCCCCGCTGTGCTGACCTGATTAGACCCCTTACTGACCTGCTTCAGGCAAGAAGAAGAAGTGTACTCCCATTACATGGTCTGAGAATGCATCAAGTTCCTTTTAAGCAGTGAAAACAGAGCTCGCAAACGCCACCCTGCTTGTTCATTCAACACCAGACGCTCCACACTGCCTCGTGACCGACGCGTCGGACGTGGCAGTTGGAGCCGCCTTACAACAGTTCGTTGACGGATCGTGGCAGCCGTTGGCATTTTTCTCGCGCAAACTCTCACCCACAGAAAGCCGCTACAGCACTCGGACATCAACTCCTTGCTGCTTATATGGGTGTGTGCCACTTCAGGCATTTCCTTGAAGCCCGATGTTTTTTTCATCGCCACGGATCACAAGCCGTTGACGTTTGCCATCAAGTCTGCAAGCAGCAAATTTTCGCCCCGTGAGAGTCGTCACCTTGCTTACATCGCGGAATTCACAACCGATCTCCGACTGCACCTCCGGCATGTGCAGAGATCTGCGAATGCTGCAGCCGATGCGCTTTTTCACCTGACAGCTTCCGTATCTTGCGCCGCAGCGCCGGCAACTGTCGACTTCAGCGCCCTACGGTCAGCGAAAGCACAAGACGAAGATATCGTGCGCTAAACTTTGCGTATCCCCTGGGACACTCAAGTTTTGTGAAGTTACCCTTCCGTCCTGCACCGTTCCTATCTTGTGCGACATGTCTGCCGGCAAACATCGACCAGTTGTTCCGAGCGATTTCCGTCACACAGTTTTTGACTCCTTGCATACCCTTTCTCATCCTGGCATCCGCGCTACTCAACACCTTATCACCCAGCGTTTTGTCTGGCCGGGAATTAACACAGACGTTCGTGCGGGAATTAACAAAGACCCGTAGTTGTTTGGAGTGCCAGCAGTCCAAGGTTTATTGTCATACGTGCTCTCCGTACGGCTCCTCCACACCGCCTTCGGAGCGTTTCAATAATGTTCATATTGCCACGCGCTAGTGGTGGCGGAAGAAGAGAGCGAAGAAGTTGGTGGCTGTTGTGGCCGAAAGTAAACAGCTGGTCGCTTCGAGTTCCCTGTGTGTCGTTTCCTCTCGCGACAGACTGGTGGAGGTGCGGGGTACTACGACGTCCTATGCCTGCTGGTCCTTAACCAGAAGTAACCAACGCCAGTGTTCCAAGGTCTGCTGATATCCATCGAAGCAGCCGCCGCCTTCAAGGTCTACCACCACAGTACGGTCCCCTGGCAAGTTCCTCAAGGAAAATGTCTGCCACGACCGCAACCCAAACCGAGCATGACCCATTCGCTGCCGTACCCTGTGTCGTCAACACGCCTCGCACGCCCAACCCATCCCACGGCGATGCCAGTGAGGATGTGGAAGACTGGTTGGACCATTTCGATCGGGTCGCTGCCATCAATGACTGGGACAATCGCCGTAAGTTGAAGAACGTTTACATCTCCCTCGTAGACGCGGCAAGAGTGTGGTACGAGAACCACGAAGCTTCATTCACCAGTTGGCAGGAGTTCCACCGGCAGCTTCGCGAGGCCTTCAGCAACCCCGAACGGAAAGAGCTGAACAGGCACTTTCATCACGGTTTCAAATGCCGAACGAGAGCGTCGCCATGTTTGTAGAAGACATGTCGCGATTGTTTCGACGGGCTGACCCCCTCATGTCGGAGGAAGAGAAAGTACGCCTGTTAATGCGAGGCGTAAAGGAACTGCTTTTCGCAGGCCTCGTGCGCAACGCTCCAACAACGGTGTCGGAGTTCATCCGTGAGGCAACAATTATGGAGCGCATGCTTCGGCAGCGGTTGTCGCAGTATGAGCGCCAGATCGCCATGTCCGCAGCGTGCTCGCTTGTGCCAGGGTGTGATGGCAGGGAGTCCCTTACAGAACTCATCCGGCAGGTTGTCTGCGAAGAACTCCAGAAGTCTCACGCCGCGGCAACTCCGAGTGTCACCGCTCTTACCGACATCATTCGGAACGAAATCAGGCAGTTTGTTCCTTCCTCACCACCATCGCGACCCGAACCTCCCACGCTCTCCTACGCGGATGCCTTGCGGGTCTCTACGCCGCCGACAACGCGTTTTTTTCATCCACCTGCTGGGGCCCCTCGACGTTTTCAAAGTCCAACCCACCGCCCGGCTTTGCAGGCCGACTTTCGTCCTGGCCCGCGGAAGTCAACCGTCTGGCGTGCTACTGACAATCGCCCTTTGTGCTACCACTGTGGCGAAGCAGGACACATGTACCGCGACTGCTACTACCGGTGAATCGGCCTACGCGGAATCCACCCGGATGCCCGTTGTCCACGCTATGGAGAGCGGCCGCAAGAAATTGAGGAATACTTAGAAAGCAGTAATGTGTCTCCCGCCCCGCAGCGACGACAGTCACGGTCGCCATCACCCCGTCGGCCCGTATCGCCAAACCGCATCCGACCATCCTTTGAGTCCCCTGGTGTCAGTGGCTCAAATCCACGCCGGGGAAACTGAGAACAGCGACCTTCGGGGGTGAGGCCGCTGTCACGCGAACCGACAAATATCCTCCTCCGATGCCACCCTCTCACGACGTACCGCTAACGCCTTCTTCTGAAACAGCTAAGAGAGCGTCCGCTGCCATTACCGTTTCCGTCGACTGTTATCCAGTGACTGCACTTGTCGATACGGGCGCTGATTACTCGGTTATGTGTGCTTCGCTGACCACCCATCTACGCAAGGTGCTGACAACGTGGGACGGCCCACAACTGACCACCGCTGGAGGACACCTCGTGTTAGCCATAGGAAGGTGCACCGCAAGGCTGGAAATTTGTGCGTCGGCTTTCGTAGCGTCATTCCTTGTACTGCCCAAATGTTCTCGGCCGGTTATTTTGGGCATGGATTTTCTTCAAGAATACGGAGCGATAATTAATCTGCGTGATTTGTTCGTCACCTTCGGTAACTGTGTCTCTCCAGATTCGGATGTCGAGAACGAACATCGTGGCGTGGCGTTACGCGTGGTTTATGACTGCGTCACGTTGCCGCCTCGCAGTAGTATCTTCGTCCTTGTTGAGTGCCCACAGGAAAGGCAAATACGGGCATCACCGAAGGTACGGGCATCGCCGAAGGTAACCTCACGTTATTGCTTGATCGGGAAGTCGCCATCGCTCGAAGTCTCGTCCGGCTCCGAAATGGCCAGACTACGCTTTTAGTGACGAACTTCAGTGGCGAATACAAACACTTTGCGAAGCGCACCACCATAGCTTACTTAGAGGCACTGGATGAGTCGGACGCCTCCCCTTTGGTTACGACAATCTCGACAGAGGAAAACTGCGATGCCGACGTGACTAGTCACCTCAACGTCAATCGCCAGTTAGAAAAACCTCAGCGGGCAAGGCTCCTCAGTCTACTGTCATCTTTTAGTGACTGTTTCGCCACCACATCGAAGGTCCGGCAGACGCCTCTAACGAAGCACAGAATCATCACTGAGCCCAACGTCCAACCTATGCGCCAACATGCTTACCGCGTGTCGCAGAAAGAACAGGATGCCATACGTTATCAAGTCAAACAAATGCTCGATGACGACGTAATTCAACCATCGACAAGTCCTTGGGCGTCACCTGTCGTGTTGGTTAAGAAGAAAGATGGTTCCCTACGATTCTGTGTAGACTACCGCAAACTGAACAAGATCACTAAAAAGACGTATATCCTCTTCCTCGCATCGATGGCTCCTTGGATCGCCTGCGTCACGTCCGTTACTTCTCGTCGATGGATCTTCGTAGTGGGTATTGGCAGATTCAAGTAGACGAAAGGGACCGAGAAAAAACGGCGTTTATAACACCTGATGGTCTCTACGAACTTAAAGTCCTCCCTTTTGGACTGTGCTCCGCTCCAGCCACATTCCAACGAATGATGGACACAGTTTTGTGTGACCTCAAGTGGCACTCGTGTTTAGTGTATTTAGACGACGTAGTCGTTTTTTCCACGACGTTTCAACAGCACATTGAGCGGCTTGAGGCGGTTCTTCTGGCCATTGACACCGCCGGCCTGTCTCTGAAGCCGGAAAAGTGTCACTTTGGATACGAGGAGCTTAAATTCCTTGGCCATATTGTCAGCAGTAAAGGTGTTCGACCCGACCTTGAAAAGGCCGTACCAGTTGCTTTGTTCCCGATCCCGAGAACAAAGTATGATGTACGCCGCTTTCTGGGTCTTTGTGCGTATTACCGCCGTTTTGTGCCAAATTTTTCGAAAATCGCCGAACCTCTGGAGCAACTCGTCAAAGACGACGTCGCCTTCGTTTCGGGTCCCGAACAATCAGACGCTTTCCGCGACCTTCAACAATGCCTCCAAACGCCACCGATCCTTGGTCACTTTGACACCGAAGCAGACACAGAAGCACGCACTGATGCTAGCAACCTTGGTCTCGGAGCCATTCTCGTGCAATATCAAGATGGCGTGGAACGCGTTATTGCCTACGCTAGCCGCACGTTGTCATTTGCCGAGAAGAACTACTCAACGACTGAAAAAGAATGTCTGGCGGTCGTATGGGCTATTACGAAATTCAGGCCATACCTGTACGGACGCCCCTTCGGAATCGTCAGTGACCACCACTCTCTCTGCTGGCTGGCGAATCTGAAAGATCCTTCGGGCGGTCTCGCAAGATGGAGCCTTCGGTTACAGGAATTCGATATAACAATAGTTTACAAGTCTGGCCAGAAACACACCGACGCTGACTGTCTTTCCCGCGCACCCATCGAGACCGCTGCGGAAGACAATGACGAAGATTCCAGTTGCCTTTCTATTCTAACATCCCTGAACGTGGCCCAGCAGCAACGCGACGACTTAGAACTGCTACCACTGATCGAATACCTTGAGCGACGATGCCCACAACCCCCACGTCAGTTTGCGCGTCACTTGTCATCTTTCTGTCTACGCAACGACGTCCTCTACAAGCGCAACTTTCACCCTACGAAAACTGTTTACCTCCTAGTCGTTCCTGCTGTTCTCCACGACGACATTTTGCGAGCATGCCACGACGAACCATCGTCCGGGCACCTTGGCTTCGCGCGTACTCTGGTGAGGATCAAGCAGAAATACTACTGGCGGAAACTTACAAAAACCGTCAGGCAGTACGTGAAGACTTGCACAGCTTGCCAACGCCGCAAAAATCCACCGATGAAACCAGCTGGTCTGCTTCAACCTGTACGACCCCCTCACGCACCTTTTGCACAGGTCGGGATGGATTTACTCGGCCCGTTTCCGAAATCTTCAGCTGATAACCGCTGGATTGTCGTCGCCACCGACTACTTGACTAGATACTGCGAAACCCAAGCCGTTCAGCGAGCAACTGCTTCCGATGTGGCTACTTTTTTTGTCAAAAACATCGTTCTCCGCCACGGTGCCCCCGCTGTTGTCATCACAGATTGTGGTACTGCATTTACGGCACAACTGCTCCGAGATATCCTGCGGCTGAGTGGTACGACACACCGAACAGCAACCGCGTACCACCCGCAAATCAACGGGTTAACCGAACGCCTTAACAAAACAATTGCAGATATGCTTTCGATGTATGTCGCCAAGGATCACAAGAAATGAGACGAAATCCTCCCATATGTCACATTTGCCTACAACACTGCGCTTCAGGAAACCACCGGCTTTGCTCCTTTTAGTCTGGTTTACGGCCGCGACGTCACTACGATGCTCGACATCATGCTACAACCCACTGCGCCGGACGCGACTACCCGAGATACAGACGTATTTGTTCAGCGCACCGAAGAAGCCCGGAAGCTAGCGCGCTTACGCATATTGTCGCGGCAAAATCAAGATGCTCACCGGTACAATACCCATCACAGAACTGTAACGTACGAGCCTGACGACCTAGTCTGGGTTTGGATCCCCATACGTCAATGAGGGCGCTCCGAGAAATTGTTTGAGAGAGCGTATGCATGGGCATGTTGGTAATTCATGTTTCACTTTTTGAGCGCACAAAAGAACAGGGACCGCGTCGTTCCGCGTCGTTTTTCGCTCCGCGTCGTGTGTCCGCGTCGTTTTTCGTCCCTGTTCTTTTGTGCGCTCAAAAAGTGAAACGAGAAATTGTTATGTCGATACTTTGGACCCTACAGAGTTCTTCATCGCCTCGGTGAAGTCAACTACGAAGTTGTCCCAGCAGACACATCGCACCATTCCCGTAGACTACGCTCCTCGGATGTTGTTCATGTCTCCAGGATGAAGCCGTACCATTCCCGTTGACTGCAAGTCACGAACTTTGTGGTGCGGAGCCTGCCTTCAGGGCCATTCTGCAGTTATTTCCCAGTTCTTTTGTCTCGCCCTTGTGCTGTGCAACAGACACAAACATTTTTTTTGGCAACGCCTTCACTGTTATTGTCTCTTTTTTGTCTGTTTTCATGTCTCTTTTTTTTCTGGGGAGAGGGTAATGCCACGCGCTAGTGGTGGCGGAAGAAGAGAGCGAAAAAGTTGGTGGCTGTTGTGGCCGAAAGTAAACAGCTGGTCGCTTCGAGTTCCCTGTGTGTCGTTTCCTCTCGCGACAATATGGACATCCTCGGACCATGGCCTCCATCGGATGGAAACACCTACCTGCTGACATGCATTGACCGTTTTACTCAGTGGCCAGAGGCGTTTCCCATTCCTGACATAAGAAGCGAAACAATCGCTAAAGCTTTTGTATCGGGTTGGGTGTCACGCTTTGGCGTTCCCTCTACAATCACCACCGATCGCGATCGACAGTTCGAGTTTGCTCTTTTCAAGAAGCGCATGGTTTTGCGGAGAAGTTCGCGGATTCGCACAACTGCATACCACCCCATCGCTAACGGCATGGTCGAGCGTTTTCACCGGACCCTGAAAGCATCCTTGAAGGCGCAACCCGACACGGTCAACTGGACAGTTTCACTGCCACTTGTTTTGCTTAGCCTTAGGACGACCTTAAAGCAAGACATCAAGTGTACGCCTGCCGAACTGACCTATTGTGCACCGCTCCGCCTTCCTGGAGAATTTTTCGATGCTTCAACTACCTCGCCTTGCCCTGATCCAACCGAGTATGTGGTGCAGCTGCGCTCCGCTATGCGCAGTCTTTCTGCCCCACAACCTCGCGTAAAACACTATGTTTCTACCTACATCTCTCCTGACTTGGAGCAGAGTGTGTCGTGTGGTGACTTCAATTCGCACCACAGAACGTGGGGAAACGGCTACACGGACGCCAGAGGCAGGGACCTGTTGGAATCGATAATAGAGGCCGGTCTAATCATCCTCAACACTGGCAGTCCAACCTTCGTCCGCCGCGGTGTCACACGCACTGCTATCGACCTCTCGATCGTGAGCGGGGAGTGCAGGTACGAGTGGAAACGGTGCGCGGGTACCTGGGGCTCCGACCACTACCCGATCTACCTTGAACCTCTCGATCGACGTCGCGTAGCTACGCGCACCTACACCGTGACGGACTGGACCAGGTTCCGTGAACTTTCGGCCCTTTCCCCACCGTCAGGAGTGGCCTACTTCACCCATGTCTCGAGCTGTGTGGAGGCAGCATCGCGTAAGTGTGTGGTGCCAGTGGGAACGCCTGTGCCAGATGTCAAGCTACTTAATCTCAGGGCGGTGCGCCAAGGAATACAGCGCCGCGCCACCAAAAGCGACCGCCGCGAGCTATGGACGCTATACAACCGCCTCGATGCCGTGTGTCGCCGGCACGCTCGGCGGCGTCGCGATCAATCGTGGGGCAGCCTCTGCGGCACACTCGAGGACCCGCGACGCACGGCAAAAGCTTGGCGGATTTTTGGTGCCATTTTGAGACCGCTTGATACGCGCTTCCGAGCCCTCGCAATTGCCGTTGCCAGGGGACTGTCCTATCAGCAGCTGGCAGAACTGCTGGCAGACACCCTGTGCACAGGGGCTGCACAAGTTTCCACTGGCATACCGCCGCTCCCACAGCATCACCGCCGCGAGCTGATCACACCACACCGCTTCATCATATCGGATGGGATTCAGCACGAGGTGAACTCTCTGTGCAACGCGGACTTCACGCTATGGGAGCTCCGACTAGCTCTGGCGTCGCGCAAGCGGCGCTCGGCGCCGGGCCCCGATGGAGTGAGGTACCAGATGCTTCGGCACATCGACGATTCACAACTCCCAGCCCTCCTGGCTGCCTACAATGACGTGTGGCGCTCGGGACTCGTGCCACAAGAGTGGCGCGAGGCCATCGTCCTGCCCATCCTTAAAAAGGGCAAACCCGCTTCGGAACCGGCGTCCTACCGACCGGTATCGCTAACATCCGCGGCGGGAAAACTCTTCGAGGCCATGGCGCTACGGAGGCTGGAGTGGATCGCCGAAGCACTGGACGTTTTCTCATAATCGCAGAGCGGATTCCGTCGCTCACGGGCCACTGCCGACGCACTCGCCGACGTCATCGCAATGCTGGAAGAGGCGCAGCACAAGGGAGATGCCGGATATCTTATCCTCCTGGATATAAAGGCGGCGTTCGACTCCCTGCCACACCCCACCATCCTGGACGCGGTGCAAACTCTCGGAGTGAGTGGTCTCCTCCTCGCGTACATCGCCTCCTTCCTAAGTGGCAGAACTTCGCGTGTGCGAGTGGGGGGGGGGGGGGGCCCTCAGCGAGCCGCGCCCGATGTGTGTGGGTGTTCCGCAGGGCAGTGTCCTGAGCCCCTTTCTATTCAACCTTGCCCTGGCTGACATCGGTGACCAAATCCCCCATGGCCTGCCGTATGATGTGCTCGTGGCCGTGTACGCGGACGACATCGCTGTGTTCACGTCAGGACCAAATAGATGCGGCGCGAGTGTTCGCTCGTCCGTGCAGCGGGTTCTCAACGCCATCGACGCGCTCATCAGCGGCAAGGGGATGCGGCTGACGCCGGAAAAGACGGAGGCGATGTTGGTGCACCGCAGCTCGGTCGCGAGGTATCACATCAAGCCATTCACCATTCAGGGAATTCCCATCACATGGGCGAGAAGGGTGAGGTACCTGGGAGTGCTGCTGGATCATCGCCTCAGCTGGAGCCCCTATGTTGATGCGCTCAGGAAAAGCGCGAGAAGAGCGGTACCTGCCGCCCGTGCGCTGCTTGCGCGCGGCAGGGGATGCTCGCCAGCCCTTGCTCTCCGCCTCTTCAACGGCCTGGCCACTGCCCGCATTCTTTACGGCCTCCCGCTCGCCAACATCTCGAAGACCGGCTGGGAGAAGCTGGCCGTGGTCCATCGGACGGCGATCCGGCAATTCTTCAGCCTGCCCTACTCCTCACCGGAGGGGCCAACGCTGGCGGAGGCGGGAGACATGCCGCTACCGCTGAGCGCCGACATTCGTGCGCTCAATCACATCGGGCGCATGAAGCGCACGCACCACGGCCAGCAGCTGATTTTCCGCCTGGACTTCCTGCCGCACTCGAGAATGGGGCAGTGCGTCGCGGCATACAGAGCTCTAGTGTCACACTCGCCGGACGTGAATGACCTCGGCGTCCCTCCCTACCGGCACCGTCCATTGACCATCCGGAGAAACATACCGGGAGTGAGGAGCAAGCGGACGACGCCGGCGTGCGCGCTTCGGCAGGAAACTGCTGCCACGCTGGACGACCGTCTCGCCGGGCGACTGCAGCTCTTCACGGACGGCTCTGTGCTCAAAGACGGCTCTGCGACGGCGGCGTGTGTGGTGCCCTCATTGGAGTTACACAGCCAATGCCGTGTGATGTGCGAGGCATCGTCGACGATTGCCGAGCTCGCCGCACTCGACCTCGCGGCCGATGCCCTCATCCAGCTGAGAGTTCCGTCGGCTGCCGTGCTTTCCGACTGTCGTGCCGCTCTCCAGCTGCTCGCAAGGAACTTCCGAGGACCACCGATCGCCACCCGCATCGTCCGCAAGCTGGAGGCGGTCCAGGACCTCGGTTGTGATCTCGTGCTGCAGTGGATTCCGGCGCAGATCGGAATTGCGGGCAATGAGGCAGCTGACGAGCTCGCGAAAGCAGCGCACAGCGCGGACGCGCCCCTCACGCACGCGGTAAACACGTACGATGTCGGGCGCGCACGCATCCGCCGCTCGGTAGCTGCACGCCACCCGGACGCCCGTGTCGCCGCCGGCAAACCGCCACGCCCACTCCCGAGGACCGGTTTGGCGCGGAGAGAGAGAGCCTTCCTCCTCCGCCTGCGCGTCGACCGAGCACGGACCGCCGAGCGGCTTCGCCGGCTGTCGGGTGGCGGTAACCCCAAATGCGCCCACTGCTCGCAAGTTGAGACGCTCGATCACATTCTACTGCAGTGCGTGCATTACTCCGAGGAACGCCGCGCCCTCATCAGGAGCTACCGTGAACAGGGACTTGCCACCAACAGCGTCGACGAGTTCCTGTTCCCCAGTGTGCAAGTGGACACCGTAAAACGTGCCTTCAACGCGCTGCTGAACTTCTTCCAGTCAAGCGCGCTCTTTGAGCGCCTCTGACGTGTTCGAACTCTACGAAGCGGCTTCACACGAGGTTCATCGGACAACAGTTCGACGGACCTCGATTTCTACAGTGCTGGGGCTACGTGCTCCGGCGAGCGCCTCGCGCTCGTGTTGGTGTGTGTGTGTGTGTTTTTTTTTTTTTTTTTGGCCCGAATATGGCTCCCTTTCGTGCGGCGCTCCCGCTTCTGCTCGCCTTCTTAGCGGCCTTGCTGGGTGCTGCGGGCCTCGCACGATGTCCGCTCTCACGGGGGCACAATTACTACTTACTCCTTTCATCCTCTCGCTATCTTTCATTCCCATTCCCCATCCCCGCACCGACCTGTTGAGGTGTCGTCCATAGGACGGACAGTTACGGGTCGGCGCTTTTATCTTCATTTCCCCTTACATAACCACTCGTGTGGAAACGGCGACACACGTGTTTCTGCGCCGCTACGCAGTCCGAAAGCCTTTGCAGCGCCCTTACGATGGACCTTACCGCGTCATCAAGCGCCATGAGAAGCTCTACACGCTTCGATTTGAACGGTCGTCATGATACTGTGTCTATCGACCGCCTTAAAGCAGCCATCGTCGAGGACCCACTGCCCCGTGGTATTCCAGATTGCGCCCCACCTTCCGCCTCCGTTTCCACCACCTCACCGCACTCTTCACCCCTTCCCACCGCTGCAACCAGGGAGCGTCGCTCTGTATCGTTCAGGCTCCCTCCTTTCAGCGGGCTCCTTCCCTGGCGGGGGTGCCTTTTTCCTTTCCTGAATAACCACAGAAGCCCATATAGCAACAGCGCCGAGCGAGCGTGCGGGGCTGGGAGTCCACTTTCGCTTCGTGTTGTGTTTACTGTGCGGGCGCCGAGTGCGGCCTGGGAACTCGCGTTACAGCGGCCGGGTGTTGTAAACACAGCGGCCCGGCCGAAGCTACGTTAGTCGCCCCGTCGCTGCTGCCTCGTTCGCCTCGCAGCGCTTTTGCTTAAATATACGAGTTCCTATTGTAGACGTGCCTTTGTTTCTCTTTACTTGTGAATACGCAATATCATCACGCAGCCAACGCCCGGGCGTCTACAAATCTATGTTACTGCATCTGTAATGAGGTTACCTTGTTCGGCAGCATGCATGAATCAGCGTGGTTTATGGTAATGAACAGTTGGAAGTTGGCACCCGAGTTTGTCAGCGCGTGTCTTCAGCTCGTCCCCGTCCTTTTTGTGCCATACCTATTTTCCTCAAGTAATGAACCAACTAGCTCAGCGACATCTCCTGTTGTACCATATTAAATTGTGCTATACCTTATGCTACGACACAACTTCGAACTGCTTGTGCAGTGCTTTGTCAACAAGCTTCCATTTTCATTTGTTTGTTTTAGCAATTAGCATCTGACCTTACTGCGCACCACGACCTCTGAGTTCAATTAGTGTCTACAGTCAGTAATGAACCAATCTTAAATATTCTTTCAGTAAAATGGTAACTTCTGATGCCTGTGTTTCTTTTTTTAATTCTGCTGTTCCCCATGCTGCGTGATTCTGGCTCACCGAGCACTTTTATATTTAACGCGTTTTTCTTGCAAAACAGATTTAGTAGTCCCCGGCACTTCTTGGATAAAATAGAATGTTCTGATTAAAATAAGACGTGGTTACAAGACATGCCCAGCCAATCTTATCTGAACAGACTGTTCTTTTGACAGGGTTCGTACATGTCCTTGAAAACCTTTGAATTTGAAAAGTAGATTTTCAAGGCTCTTGAAGGACCTGGAGTTGTATTATGTCCTCGAAAACCCCTGAATTTCGGGACTAGTGCTGTGTACAGTCCACAGTGCGACCTGCTTTCTGCTGCAGATTAGCACTGATGCGGCGAACTTTCCATTTCATCAACAATTCACCGTGCGAGTTTGTATGTATTCTGTTTGTTCATGCCTTGTCCTATTTTTCATTTCACTCCTCATCCGTCAGTGCATCTTGTCTCTCTTTCTGTCACTCTCTCTCTTTCTCTACTGATCTCTTTACGACTTCACTCTTGTTTCCTTTGTTTATGCTGCTTTTTTCCCGGTGAGGCGAGCGGTGCATGTGGTTAGCACACCGTTATCTCAAGCCTTGCTAATACTAGAGAAGCCTCTGCACTCATCCTGAACATTTGCTGTGTGTTGGAAACTACTTTAGATGGCATCAAGGATTGACTTTCCTGCAGTACAATTAAAGCTCTCTCTAACAAAACCTTATTTTACGTAGTTCCAACTTCCAAATCTAAGGAAAAATTTGCATTCCCCAGCAGGTACGCGTAAGGTTCAACGTTGTTGTCAACCCAGATACCGAAACGAATTTGGAACTAAAACCGATTTAACAGTTTTTCGGAAATAAGTTAGTCGAAAAAAGTGCTAATTTCTTTGTATTTTTTACACATATGGCTTTGTTTCTGGAAGTGGAGGAACTGATGTTGTTGCCTTAAAACGTGTCACTCATAGTCACGAGCCTGGCTTTATTTTGACAGGGTTACATGCCAGCCACTTGCACGGAACGGTGGCCTCAACAGTTGTGCTGTTATGTACCAGATGGTGCAGTGGGTGGCGGTGGTTTATTGTTCCTGACAGTGCTCTCACAGGAACCCTACTGTGTGCTTTCGTTATTTCATGATTGATGCGATAGACGACACTCATCGTCTCATCGCAGCTTTTATTGCGGTAGTAATTATATGGACTCTCTCAGCTGGTTTTCGCCGTCGCCGTCTGTCGACTCCGTCATGTCCCGGATATATATATATATGTATGTATATATAAATAAAAGCCACAACGAAAAATAAATCAGGAAGAAAAAAATTTCGAAGCGCACCACCGCGATTCGAACCTTCGACCCCTCGCTCCGCAGCTCGCTACCTTAAAGGGGCCCTGCAACACTTTTCGAGCATGCTCAAAAAGCGCTGCCGATCGGTAGTCGAGGCTCCCGAGAACACGCGAGCCAAATATTATAGCGATGCGCACGGCCTGGAATTTACAATAAATTCTCAAAGTCAGCTGAAAATCGCTCCCTCTTCTCTCGACAAATGATGTATTAGTCCGCAAAATATGACGCGATTGTCGGCAGTTCCACCATTGGCTGATGTTATAATCACGATAACACCCTTATTATTACTTTCGTTGTTAATTTTGAGTTCAATAAGTAGATAATACGTATGTTTATATTATGTTATCGCGTTAAAAACACCGAACAAACATTAATATTAGCACTTCCGGTCTCACCGACAGCTCGTCTGCTCGTAGTTGCGTGGTTCCGTTTTCTTCGCCATGCGCAGTGCCGAAAACGTGAATATTTCTGTGCTTTTGACCATCGCCGGTTGCCGTTGAGAGTGGCAGCCATTCGAGTGTTGCCTCGTCAGCTGGGAACTGCATCGTCGGCACGTTCTCACGACCGACCGAGGCAGCCGTGCAGCATGTCTCCGATAACAGTGCTGGCGTCCGGTAATGGCGGCGCTTCGGGGTCGTCTGGCAGTGCCGTCTTACGAGGCGGTGTATCGGAGTATGGGCCGAAACCGATCTCAGCTGTCATTCGTTCCAAACGAGCGCGCAGGTTTGCTTCCATGGTTGGCAGAGCGATGAAAACACTACGGCGTTCGAGGTGCACACCCAACATTACCAAACCGACGCGCAGTTTTCAAGCACGCGCGATACACATCGGCTCCGCAGCCTCCGCTCGACGAGAACGACGCAAGCCGACCGGAAGTGGCGGCACAGACCACGTGGTTGCGCCCAGACGTCAGAGAGAAAAAAATGAAGAAAAAATTTCCGCCGGCGCTCTTGGGCGGAGCCTCGCTCGTCTGCGCTCCCTCCCTCGAGTCGCTGCCTGTCGCTGCTTCGCTCTCCGCGCGCTCGCGGCGTTGAGTTGAGGGAGAAAGCTGCGGAACGTGATCTCTATATTTTGGTAACACCACTTAGACTTGACGGATTCGAAAAATTTTTGCGGCATATGACTCGTGAAGAATCATACGTCAATAATGAGACTATTCCAATATAACTAAGAAAGGTGTTGCAGGGCCCCTTTAAACAACTCGGCCACGCGCCTCCGGCTGTTTAGCATAACAACGGCGAGCTATTTATATGCACCATTTAACGCTAACGGCACGCAGAGCACGGAGGTGCTTCAGTATGTGTAGTATAACCCGCGAGATTGCCCGAAGGGCGCACTTAACGCAACGCACCTACATTTTTCTTCAGACGCGCACTAAAAGGTGGCCCCTTTCTGTAGCCACTAATATGGAACGTCCGTGTGGAACGCCGAGTAGACGTAAAGCCCCTTTAAGTAGACGATGCGTCTAACGCCACCGCGCGGCAGGAGACACGGAGGGGTCACTCAGCGCGCTGCAGTTTTAAAGAAAAAGAAGTCTAAGAGCGTTGGGGTGTAGCGCGCTGCTCAAACACGAAGAAGTAACAACTGCAACAGTTAGTTCGCGCTCGTCCTGTGTGTACCTGTGCGTTCTTTTCGAGTGTCCTTCCTTGTGTTTGAGCATCGTGCTGCAATTGTCGAGCTGTGACCGTTGTTAATTTGCGGTCGTCCTGTGTGTGCTCTCTTCGCCACTCCTTTGCACTCGAGCGGCGCGTTGCAAGTACTGAGCTGCTTGCCGTTCTTCGTGTGACATTCTAATTTGTTGCTATGGCATTTATTGCTTCGCCGTTGCGGCGAAACTGTGACTTTTCTTGCTCGTCCTGCTTACATAATCACTGCATTCGTTCTCCGCGGCTGCATGTCATATTTCATCTGCCTGTCTGCCTGGCGGGCTTAACCTGGACCCAGTGTTGGCGGTAACGCGTTACAAGTAACGGCGTTACCGGTAACGCGTTACTTTTGTCAGTAAATTAGTACCGTACTCGTTATTATTTCGGAACTGTAACGGGTAACCTACTTTCGTTACCATTTTTCGGTAACATGAGGTGTCACATTACTCGTTACTCTTCATTCCATTTATACTCGCAGTCTTACACAAAATTCGTTCGTCTTCTAGCAGCGCCTTTCTCAGAGCTCGCCTCAAGGATATTTTGTAGCTGCGGCAAACTGCTGACGACAAAGCGGCCCCGCATTGGGTCCTTTTTTGCGCGGGGGAAATTGCAATGGGGAGCAAGTTGCAGAAATTTATTTATTTTATTTTGTTTATTTATTTTTATTTTCAGATACTGCAATCCCCATAGGGGATTTTAGCAGGGTGGAAATACAACATATTATGGAACAATGTAGGCAGCAAAACAAAACAGGGTATAATACATTGCTTCAAAAATACAAATACAACAAATACATCATATGCGAACGAATACATTGTTTTAGGCTATTGCGCATACAAATACAGGCCTTATACAAAACAACAACTAAATAAACAAAACTCGGCAAAAACAAATACATATTATGAAGGACGTCATATTGGAAGGTAATTAACAGATGTTTGCAGCAAATAAAGACAGTGAAGGTTGAGTAACTTGGGTATTAGTCTGGTTATTCCATTCAGTCACAGTCCTTGGAAAAAAAGAGGCCCGTGATGGACGCGCTGCGACTACCGTGCGTCCATCACTACCCGGCAGCTACTAGACAGTTTTAATTTCACGTACGTAAGGACTTCTCATACGCAAACGTGAAAAGTACACGTACGTCACGTGCACGACATCTGAAACGCTTCTGCTACACGTACGCGGAGCGCGGTGAGAGCTACCACGTAGCTCGATCTGCTGAGAATCATGAACACTGCGGTAGTTTGTTCGAGCGCCCGCGCGAGCAGACAGCGGAAGGGCAAGGTTCTCGCTGCGCAAATATAAGAAGAAGCGAGAGAGCTGGCCGACGCTTTTAAGTGCGCCCGCGGCTCCTAGCGCCATCTCGCTGGTAATGAAGAAACGCTTATAAGCGCCTGCGTCTCGGAGGACTGCAAACGGTAAAGGGTGTGTATATAACGCTCGCCGTTAGCTGCCAGAGGGATGTACGCTTTGTGGAGTAGTGCTTAGCGCACCGCGCTGCGAATTCTCAGAGGTCGCTGGTTCGATTCCGCGCTTCGCAAGCATTTTTCTGATTTATTTTTCTTTGGGATATTGATGTATATATACATACTTATACATATACGCAGCATGACGGCGGCGACGGCGACGGCAAAAATCAGGCGAGACGGTCCATATAATTGCTATCGCAATAAAAACGAATATTTGAAACAATTGTTTTTTACGCCGAATGGGGTAATTGTTAAGTGATGCCTCTGTCTTGTGGCATACCCAGAAGAAAAAGTAATTATATCAGATATGTTAATATTGTAATGTTTATTGATAGGTTGAAATAAGAATTTCAGTCGTGAAACACGATTTCGTTCCGTAAGTGCACGCAAGTTGGCTTGTTTTAGGAGTTCAGTTGCAGAGGTACGGGTGTAGTTATTATAAATGAAGCGAACTGCCTTCCGCTGCACCGGCTCGAGTTTTTTATGTTAGTTTGCGTATAGGGTGTATCCGGCAAGGCTACTGCATCACGACTGCGCATCGGACATGCGCAGATATTCTCGACGCGCTATCGTGCGCCTATATAATCAGTGACTGAATAAACCGATCGTTCTTCTTGTTCTGGCCATCATGCTGTATCGTCGTCCTTGCTAGTTACATGGTGTCAGAAGTGGCCGCCGCGGACCGAAGCACGGCAGCAACGGCGCGGAATCGCCATGGACCTACTGAAGCCGCCGGAGCCATTGCGCCTATCGGGCAACGTGTCTGAAAATTGGAAGCGCTTCAAGCAAAGGTTCGAGCTTTTTCTGCAAGCAACGGCAGTCGAGAAGGCCCCGAGAAGTGACTCCTCGAAAGTGGCACTCTTGCTGAGCTTCGCGGGAGACGAAGTGCTCGACATCTTCAACAACTTTCAGTACGGCCCCGAAGAAAGCAAGGAATGTTACGACACGGTCGTGCAGAAGTTCGACGCCTACTTCTCCGAGGTGAGCAATGAAATTCACGAAAGATATGTTTTTCGTACACGAAGCCAGGCGGAGAAAGAACCTTTTGAGAAGTTTGTGCGGTACTTAAAGAAGCAGGCGACACAGTGCAACTTTGGGGATCAGCACGATTCACTGATTAGAGACCAAATTGTGTTTGGTACGAACAACCCAAAGCTGCGTGAAAGAATGCTTGCCGAGAGAGGCCTGACGCTACTAAAAGCCGAGGAAATGTGTAAAGCGGCAGAAGCAGCGGCACTAAGGAGCCTAGTTTGGAATAGGACGGAAGACAGCATTGACGCGGTTTCAAGGGGCGAAACGGTGACGAAAAAACGGCAGCAGCGGAAAAAAAAGCAGAGTCGCGATAATCAAGATATTTGCTGCAGGAAGTGCAACCGCAAACATAAACCTAAGCAATGCCCCGCGTATGGTAAATTATGTCATTCTTGCCGCAAATACAACCACTTTGCAAGTTGTTGCCAGAAGTCTACCGCTGTTAGCGAAGTAGCTAATCTCGATGAGAATGACTTTGAGACTCTCGAAATCGGCGCCGAAAATTGTCGCAAGAAAGACTGGACAATCAAGGCTCGAGTAAATGGCAGAGAAGTGACGTTCAAAGTGGACACCGGTTCGCAGGCAAGCTTACTTCCATTTACAACGTACCGTAAGCTTGGATCCAAAGAAGCGTTGCAACCAACCGGGTCAGTGTTGCGCGCCTACAACGGGGGCGTTATTTCAAGTTATGGAACAACGTCACAGAAAGTGTCTGTCGGAGCCACCGAGATAAGCGTGAAATTCTTTGTCGTAAAGAATGGGCGCCAAGCCATCCTTGGGCTCGATGCCAGTGAAGCGCTTGGGTTGGTTCGACGTACGGTGGACGCTGTCAATGCCTCGTCTGAGTATGAACTTTTGAAAGATTTCAGGCACCTGTTCCAAGGGCTCGGCTGCTTGAAAACTCGGTACAGAATGGTCCTGGATCCAGACGCGGTTCCGGTCATTCAGCCTGCTCGCCGGGTTCCACTTGCACTTCAGGAACCTCTGAAGAAGGAACTACAGCGAATGACCCGGGAGGGCATCATCGTCAAAGAAAATGAGCCAACCGACTGGGTAAGCCCTCTGGTACTGGTGAAAAAAAAAAGACGGTGCTCTAAGGGTTTGCATGGACCCCAGAAGAGTGAACAAGTATATCAAGAGGCAGCATTTCCCTTTACCCAGACGCGAGGACTTGGAAGCACGGCTAACCGGAGCTACTTATTTTAGCTGTTTGGATGCAAACGCCGGCTTTCATCAGGTGCCTTTGGACGAGAAAACATCAAAGATCTGTACGTTCTCGTCGCCTTTCGGCAGATACCGTTTTCTGAGGCTACCTTTTGGCATCTCATCTGCACCTGAGGTGTTTCAGCAGGCACTTTGCCAGATATTTGACGGTCTGCCAGGCGTGCTCATATATATAGATGACATCCTGGTCTGGGGCTCAACGAAGGAAGAGCATGATGAGCGCCTGGTAGCAGTCCTGAAAACTGCTGAAACAGCTGGGTTAACGTTTAATCCGCACAAGTGCAAGTTTGGCGTAAAAGAGCTACGGTTTCTGGGTGATATCATAAGTGCGAACGGCATATCCCTAAATCCAGGGCTCGTAAAAAGTTTGGTTCAAATGCCAGTGCCAACATGCAAGGCCGATGTTCAACGTATGCTTGGTGTGTTTAACTACTTTGGGAAGTTCGTGCCGCAGCTATCTGAAAGAACGGCCCTGTTAAGAACTCGTATCAAGGCCAGCTCTGAGTTTGAGTGGACAGAAAACCACGCCAAAGAGTGGAAAAGCGTCACGCAAATTCTGACCACTGCTCCCGTGCTCGCAATATTTGACCCACGACGGGAAACAAAGTTGTCTTGCGATGCATCGAAGGACGGCGTCGGCGCCGCTCTTCTGCAACGTCACAATAACGAGTGGCGGCCCGTAGCTTACGCATCTCGGGTACTGGCTAAGGCAGAAAAACTGTACGCACAGATAGAAAAGGAGGCCCTAGGAATTTGCTTTGGATGCGAAAAATTTCACCAGTTCGTCTACGGCCAGAAAGTCACAATTGAAACGGACCACAAGCCACTTTTGTCAATTGCTCAAAAGGAAATTAGTGACATGCCACCTCGCCTTCAACGGTTCTTTTTGAGGTTGTTCAAGTATGATTTTGCTTTGCAGTATATTCCTGGAAAGCACCTTGTTCTTGCTGACATGTTGTCCCGGTCAACTGCTGACAACCAAGACGAGGCTGGTGCTACTACCGACGTGGAAGTTCACGCAATCCAGCTTCTAGGTTACCGTGTCACAGAAGCAACGCAGAAAGAACTGCAAGCGGCAACGGCTCGTGACCGCTACCTACAGTCGGTGATCGCAAGTTTGTCGGTGGGGCTTCCAGTACAAGGTGAACTAAAGCCTTTTGAGCAAGAACTCTCATTTGTCAACGGAATACTTCTAAAGGCGTCGAAGGTTGTTATTCCGAAAAGCATGCGACAAACTATGCTTGAAAAAATCCATGCAGGTCACCTCGGCATGCAAAAATGCAAAGAAAGGGCCAGACGCCTCGTGTTTTGGCCGGGGCTTAACGCTGAGATTGCTTCCATGGTGCAACTTTGTCCTACATGCCGCAAGTACGCTTACAAACAGCCCAAGGAACCGCTTCAAATGCGGCCCGTGCCAGGTTGTGCATGGCATAGAGTTGGAGCGGACATTTTTTCGTTTGCGGGGGACTCGTACATCGTTGTCGTTGACGCCTTATCAAACTTTCCGGAAGTTCAGAAACTACCTGACATGTCGGCGCAATCAACCATCGCAGCACTGAGCGCTATTTTTGCCAGATTTGGTGTGCCCGTCGAAGTATGTACTGATAACGGCCCACAATTTTCCAGCCATGAATTTCTTTTGTTTTCAAGGAAGTACGACTTCACGCACGTCACTTCAAGCCCTCATTATCCGCAGTCAAACGGGCTTGCGGAAAAAGGTGTGCAGGTTGTGAAGCGCATCTTGAAAAAAACTGCAGATTCGGGCGACGACTTCTGGCTGGGCCTGCTGGCCTACCGCTCTACCCCACTGGAGGACGGGCGATCCCCTGGTGAACTACTGCAAGGAAGGCGCCTTCGCGCCAACCTCCCGGACTTCAGTGCGGTGACCGCAACCGACGTCAAGAAGCACAGCCAGGCCCAAGGGGGAAGACCTTTGCCTCCTCTGCAGAAGGGTGTCGTCGTGAGGCTCAGAGACGCTGCATGGTCCCGAAAAGCTCAAGTGGTGGGTTCGCCATATCCGAGGTCCTACCTTGTCAAAACGGAGGACCAGAAGCTGTTAAGGCGCAACCGTCGTCACCTACTTCAAACTGGCGAACGGTTCATCGAGGAAAGCGACGACGACATTGATACCAGCCCAGCGGACAACGTTGGTGGCCATCCGACAGTGGCAACTTCAACCTCGCCAGCCAACGGCCGACGTCGCGAAGTTCCGACGTCAGGCGACCCTTCGCCACCTGTGGTGCGTCAGTCAACTCCACCACCGACGCCAGCTTTGAGAAGGTCGACTCGAACCGTGAAGCCACCACAGCGTCTTCATTATGACAAGGACTTTAACCAAGTGTCTGATATCATTTTTTGAAGTGCCATGTACTTACCACTGTTTCGGTGGGTATGTAATTTCTTTGTTAACGGAAAGGATGTATCCGGCAAGGCTACTGCATCACGACTGCGCATCGGACATGCGCAGATATTCTCGACGCGCTATGGTGCGCCTATATAATCAGTGACTGAATAAACCGATCGTTCTTCTTGTTCTGGCCATCATGCTGTATCGTCGTCCTTGCTAGTTACATAGGGGTCACAAATGACGGTGGCATAGTCAAGGACTGGAAGTATAATTGTTTTATATGCTAATGAGCGTACAGAAAATGTAGACTGTTTTAATGCCCTCCTAAGAAAAACAATTTGCGGCAGGCGTACTTTATCGATGTGTAGGTTCCATTTTAGGTTGTTAGCAATCCACAGGCCCAGGTACTTATATTCTGTTACCTCAGATAGAAAAACATTGTTAGCCGAGTAAGTAAAACTCTGCTTATTCTTTTTGTGAGTAATGCACATGAAAACAGTTTTCTCGAAATTCACCGACATCTGCCAATCTTCGCAACAGGCAACAACCTTCTGAAATGCGTCATTTAGTAATATTTGATCGCAAGAACTATCTATTTCGGAGTATAAAACACAGTCGTCGGCATAAAATTTAATCTTAACAGGTAGATCTTTTGCAAGATCATTTATATACAGCAAAAAGAAGAGAGGCCCAAGAACCGAACCTTGGGGAACGCCAGAGTCAACGGAAAGGTTATCAGAGTCGTGATTCTGAAAGGTAACGAATTGTCTACGTCCAATAAGGTAATTTGAAATCGAATTAATTAGTCTAGGATTTTTAAGAATTATGTCTAATTTATACAGTAGTTTCTGATGAGAGACTTTATCGAAAGCTTTCGAAAAATCCATGAATATAGCGTCTGTCTGTTTTCCATTGTTTATGTTGTTTGCAAAGTCATGCACGGTTTGTACCAATTGGGTTATTGTCGAATAGCCTTTACGGAATCCATGCTGATTGATTGTTAGAAATTTATGTTTCTCAAGGAATTCCAAAATGTGTTTGTGAATGATGTGTTCCATGATTTTGCATGCAGTTGAAGTTAATGAAATAGGGCGGTAATTTTTGATGTACTGCTTATTCCCGGTTTTCTGGAGTGGCTTAACTCTGGCGATCCTCCAGTCGCCCGGCACCTGGCCAAATTTTAAGGATTTCACAAACAAGACCTTTAAATATTTGGATACCCATTCCGCATAGCGTTTAAGAAAACAATTCGGAATGTCATCTGGGCCAGAGGATTTTCCGATGTCTAGATTTACTAACATATTAAAAATGCCCTCTTCAGTGATCTGAACGTCAGGTATAGGAGGCAGGACGACGTCGTAAACTGGTAAAATGCCATTATCTCGAGTAAATACAGATTTGAAATGTTCATTGAATAGGTTTGCAATTTCTTTGGTTTCATGAATTAACGCACTATTTACGTCGAACACATCACACTCCTCAGACTTGGGGCTAATATTTCTCCGAAATTTCTCTGGGGCTGATGTCATGTATCTAGGTAATAAGTCATCATAATAGCACTGCCTATCCCTACTGACTTGGTTTTTAGGTTTTAAGATTAGTTCACGGACTTCGTTGTCATCAAGAGATAAATTCTTCCTTTTTTTCTTTAATCGTTGTAGCCGTCTTTCCAATTCAAGCGTTTTACGAGAAATCCAGGGATTCTTATGTTTCTTCTTTTTAGTTAGTCGTGGTACAAAAGAAGTAATACAAGTGTTTATAATGCTTTTAAACTGAATCCAAAGTTCATTTACATCGCATTCGCTGTTTTCAAATGGATCCGCTATAGTTTCGGCCACCTTGCTGTCGAGGTGCAAGTTGTCGTTGATTGTCTTGCTATGAAGCGAAGTGGGATGCGGTCCTCGTAACCGTTAAAGGGGTCATGAAGCACCCCTTGGGCTTGTTGAAAAAACACATCCTGCGGAAAGCTGACACGGCTATGAACTGCTCTGCCAAATACTACAGTCGTGCGCGCCGCGTAAAGGCCACAAGCGGAGCGCGAAGTTGCCGTTTCTCCAGGCGCCCTCTTTTCAAACAGAGGCCGGTTCTCACTCTCGTCGGTGGGCGGGGCGTCTGGCAGTTTACGTCGCAAGAGACATAGCATGCTTATTGGCCGATAGCCGACGTAAATCGAGAGCGGCGTTCGGATCAGATGCGCTTCTTGCCGCGGGGTGCCGCCACTTGCCGGCGCCGCACTCCTCAGTACACGGTAGCCGCACTCGCGCGAGCGAATCACAGGGGGAGAGCGATCGCGTTTCATGACGCGCGCTGACGTAACTTCTTTCCCCCATGCCATCCCTCCCTGTCTAGCTTCCAGTGCGCTCGTCGGCACGAGAAAAGAGAGAAAGCGCTCGGAGCGTGCGCCAAACCCCCGTAACTCCGCTGATTCTTGACGGATTCGAGAAATTTTTGCGGCAATCGATTCGGGAGGCAGTAAACTTCGATACTGAGGTCATTACATCATTACTTGGAAAAGTGGTTCATGACCCCTTTAAAAGCGAGCTGTCGAGATCTTCTCGCCTTGTGGACATCAAGACTCGGTGTGAGCTCCAGCGCTAAGGAGGATGACTTCTTCGGAAATGCCTTCTGAACGTAATCGCCAACTGAAGATGAGCGACTTCTCAGTAACTTTGATGCCGTATGTCATCTCCATGAGCGGGCTCAAGGAAAACTTCCCGCGCGTTCACCAGCCTTAAAGTGAATACAGGAGTTCCATATAGTGCGTCCGTCGAGCTCCTGTTTAGCGTATTTGCGGAAGTATTCGCTTATCAGCGAGTAAGGCTGTCCGATTAAAGCTTTGAAACGCAGCTCTTGCTTGTATTCAGCAGTTTGTTCCTACATTAGGAAACTGTTCCTGCACTGCTCTAGCACTGTTTATAAACTTCGTATTCAAAATTAGTTTTGCTTCTTGCTATTTGCAACTGCACCTACGTTTCTGATTATTAACGCGATAGCGTTAAAGAGCTCGTATCGCAGAAATTCCGCCGTCGGCGTCGGCACCGTTGGTTGTGAGCGAAAAATCATCATCTTGTCCGTGACCGAAAAATCGAAAAAGCTGCAAATAAAATAATAAAAATGTTGGGTCCGAGTGAGAATCGAACCCAGGCCATCTGCGTGGCAAGCAGGTGTTCTACCACACAGCCACGCCTCTGCTTGGAGCTGCACTGAAATTAACTTTCATGCTACCCAAAAATACGCGTCCTGTATACAGGTGTCACACTACGAGATGCAATATCGCAGTAATATTGCGTCGTACAAGCGTACATTGCCATCGGGCGTCACACCATGTCAATATCGTAACGACTTGGTAGTTTAAAGACAGCCACCCATTACAAAAGGCACACACATTACTGCGCGTATTCCCTTAAGGCCACGTAGTGGGTGCATCGCAACTTCGAAACAGTTTCTGGTTAAAAGCATGCTACCCATTACATAAGGCACGCACTTTAGTGCGCGCATTCTGTTAAACACTCTAGTGTTCGAAGTGCACACTAGGCGCAGGATATCTATCGCTATCGCGTTGAACTCTTAAAGGCGAAGCTTAAGCGGCCCCCAATTTTTCAACTCCTAAGCAAGCGAGGCTGACCACTTTCACACACGCAGTCGCAATGCTTGCGGCAATTGCTCAGGTCAAATTGAAAAAAAGACTTGTTTTTATGTGCATATAATTTTCCCCAGATTTATGCCATTTAAGCATTCCTTTATTGCTACAAAATTTGCGCATTTATTTTGGTAGTAGAAGCACGCTGCTATAATTTCTGCAAGTTTGTTCAGCGATGTTTTCATTGCGGAGAGCTTTGATGATGAAGTCGATCCTTCTGTGTTTATTGACCCATTCCGAAAAATAGCTTCCCCATGCGCCCCAGAGTTAGAAGCCATCACATGTAACTATACCGGGTGTTAAAAATTAAGCTTTATGGTTTTCTTAAAATTCAACACTGAGAGATACGTGAAAACCACCTTTGCAAATAAGTTATGTATCTAGGGGGACACAAAGTGAGACAATAATTATTGCTGTCAGCCGCCGAATTAACTAAAGTTGAATAATGAACTTTTTAATGAGTGCAGCAAGAGGGCATGTTTGTATTGGAAAGTTCCTGGAGGCAGTCGCGTTTCTACGTAGTTCCACTAGGAAGAATTCTACTAGCACGTCTGTGCCGCAAGATATCCTGCTGCAAAGTGTAATTGCGGTTTGCATGATTACGCATGCAAGACGGTGAGCACTGGCGCAATGCTCCTCTACGATGTGTCGCGGCAGTTGCGCGCGGCGTTTAATCTGACAACGGGTCGAAGGCATAGGAAAAGATGGTAACGGTTACCCTTTTGCTACCGGCTGGCTATAGCAAGCAATGACTGCTCGTCACATCAGGGCGCAACATTGTGCCGATCCTCACCGTCTTGCATGCGTAATCATGCAAACCGCGATTAAACTTTGCAGCGGGATATCTCGGGGCACGAACATGCTAGAAAAATTCTCCCAAGTGGAACTGCGTAGAAACGCGACTGCCTCCAACTTTTTAATATAAGCATGCCCGCTTGCTGCACTCATTAAAAAGTTCATTATTCAGTCTTAGTTAATTGGGCGGCTGACAGCGATAATTATGGTCTCACTTTGTGTCCCCCTAGATACATAACATATATGCAAAGGTGGTTTTCACGTTCTTCCCAGTGCTGAATTTTAACAAAACCATAAAACTTAACTTTGAACACCCGGTATAAGCAACTTTAAGCCACTATAGAACTGCGAAGATATTTGTGCAAATTCTTCTCGTTTAAGTAGTAAATCGGGTAAAATTTATGTTTGGGCGACCACTTTATTGTGACATATAAAAATATGGGTTTTATAAAGTTGCTGTTGTAGGTTCTGGAGGCTAGGACATACTGATTAAGATTTCTGACGAAGGGGTAACGGCTAAAGCGACGTCCGTTACTTTTTTTCGGTAACTGTAACGATAACGCGTTGACTTTGTTTATGGGTAACGCAGGGCGGTAGCGCGTTCCTTTTTCTTTAGCGTAACGAGTAACGTATTTAGTTACTTTTTAAACACGAAATTGTTTTATGCCGGGGTCCACCAAGGCTTTCATGACGTGTTTCCGTCACGGAAGTACGTCAGAAAAATGAAAGCCATCAGATGGCAAAGAAAAAAGAACTAAGAAAAATTTCTGTTGACGGGAATCGAACCCATGACTTCTCGGTCCGCGACGATGGCTGGCGGGCGTTTAGCCCATTGAGCTACCGCCAAACACACTATGAACGCGCCTTTTATCTTTCACACTTGCCTCTCGCAGTGCTCTTGGATGGATAGATGCTATGAGCGTCCCCTTTGTAACGGGGCTGTGATATCCAAGGAACCTCCTTGGTGACATCTATAGTGAACTAGAGCATATATAATGACATCCAAGGAGGTTTGGTGACATCTGTGCCACCATTCTCGAAAAAAAAAAAAAAAAAATCGCGCCGTTGACACGACCGTCCAATTCGGCGCGTTTCGAATACAAGTTTAATTTCGTCAACGCTTTAACATAACGTGAGGTGGCGGCTTTAGCGCAAGCCTCGCTCATAGAAGTCATCCATATCGACAAATAGCTCTCCGACGCTCGCCTGGCTGTCGCACCGCGTTCCCTGCTCGCCCTGTGAGAAGTAACGGCCAGGCTAGAGGAAAGACACGACGCGCGTAGAGTTTCTCCTCGCATTTCACGACGCTTTGAAGGAGTGCATATCGAGCATTAGGCCCGTATTCTGAAACGCTCCTTACCTCAGTGAGGGGGCCTTAAATGCTTGAGGACACCTTATCACGTTTTCTGGAACGCTCCTTACTAAGGTTCCCTCACTGAGGCCCTCCTTGGTGCTACCTCAAGTTAAGGTAGCTCTAGGGCTACCTTCATGCCTCCTTACCTTGCTACTTGCACTGAAAGGGCGCTTCTCTGCAGTACTTTGTCAGCGACAGTGTGTCCGATTTCTTATTTTCGATCGATGCCCTGCACTTTTGCACAAGCTCGCTCTAATTGTATGCTCGGCGTTGTTGGAAAATTGCTTGCCAGGCGTGTTTTTGAGCGTGCGGCCGAACGGCTGTCAACATTTTTCGTTAATATTGCGCAGCGCGAAGAGCACAAGGCGTTTTAAGGAATAGAGAAAAAAAGAACAGACTCAAGGAATGCGAAACAGTACACCCCCTCATCGCACACCCTTCGTGTTGGCGTCTTCCAGGAATGGCAGTTCTTGTTTGGATTAGGCTAACAATGACATTCTTCACATGCCATGCGGGCTGCTTCCACAATGAGACAGGTGCGGTCGTCCGGGTAAGAGAAATCACATTGGTCTCAGCGAACACAGGAGTGCAGCCGCATGCGCTACATTGTATGCCCAGAAAACCCTCCTTTCTTTTCTGCGAATTATCTCAGCCACTGAGATTAGTAATCCGTCGTGATACAGGCGAGTGACCTGTGCCTGAAAGCTGGCGCCTACTCTGTGGCAGCATGACTATTTTAATGCGTTGTAGAAGCAAGCCCGAACAATAAACCTTTTGACAAGCTTACTGTGTGGAGTTGAGCTTGTAAGAGCCTAGCTCATATGTCCAGCAGACATGATCACGGGTCAAATCAAGCTTAAGGTCAAGGAATCCGACAGAATCTTAGAAGGGAATACCACGTGTTATGACGACGGGCGACATCCTTCAAATATTCCGACCATTTGTGACAACTCAGAATGCAACTCCGAGGCACCACACTGTAAGACTACTAATAGTGCACATATATCTGAATACTATCAGGACTTGGGTTCCTGGGAACCGCTGCTGTAAGATTTTCTCGTTTAGCAAAAAAAAAAGGTCAATCCACGAAGGCGCGATGCACGACCCGATAGACGCGCCCTTGTTTCGAATGTAAACATAATAACTTACTTGGACATAAGTACATTCGAGTCAAATTTGCACCAAAGTGAGGAGATTTCAGAAGCTTAACACTGCTCAGTTATGAAAATCAATTTCACCCACGTCTTCAATTCTTTAAACGATCTTTATTACTCGCTCCCATATAACAGGCCGTTGAAATGCATCAATGAACGCAATGAGCTCCAAGGTTGCTCGACCATCCTGTTTTTGTCTTCTGCAACAGGCGAAAATTAAGTAAGTGGAATAGGCTGTGCACCCATATAGCGAAAAAGCAGTGTATAGATTCATCATTATGCACAAGAAATCTTCCTTAATTCTTGATTGAAAACGGACGTTTAGTCAGTATTTCCCACAAAATCAGTGTACACGTTATTATTCATCGTTATGCCTAAAAAATATTCCTTATCCTTGCTTGAAAACGGACGCTTAGTCCGTATTTTACACGTACTCTCGATCCCAGACTTGTGAAACACGCGCCTTGCCTTACCGAATATCGTGGATACGATATTCAGCATGAACCAACTCGCCCAAATCACGCTTTTGTTGCTTACCTCACTGAGGCGGCCCTTAGGAAAGGAAGGTTGAAGGAAGCTTTTAGAATACGCTGGCTCCCTCAAGGAACTCCTTAAGATAAGGAGGCATGAAGGGCTCCTCACATAAGGTAAGGAAATGGTCTGACGTAAGGAGCGTTTCAGAATACGGGCCTTAGTGTATAATCTTTGAGGATTCTCGTGGCCCTATACGTGACTTGCGGACAGAACCGCTATTTTCGAAATATCGTATGCTCAAAGCCAGCCAGATTTACTATTTTATGTTATTTCAGTACACAAAACGCAATAGACTCTATCATTCGCAGGATCCTCGTGGTTCTCTGTATGATTTTCGTACTTATGCTAGAAGGACTCCGAAGACTCGAACGATCTGCGGACGGCAACACACATCTTTCCAGGTACCCACCTTTTTAAACAAAATCGACAGCCTTCTAGATATAAATTGCACCGTTTCTAAGCAAATGATCAGGATGGTACTGATTCAAAACAACATTGAATTTTCTTGACTACTGTTTTCGTTTCCTCTTTGCCCATATTGTATCTCATGTTTGTTTTTTTTTCTGGTACAGATACTACACCGTATGACAATTCTTAATCGTATATTTGCGTACTTTTTCCCCGAGCATCCCTGTGTATTTTTTATTATTTGCCGTTTCTGTATGCTTTATGTAATTGCGATGAGCACTCGCAACTAATGTCAAATTGGTATGTTGAACATTACGATTGTAGTGTATACATTTTCATACTAGAAATAATGCTTTATTTTGCACATGTACCTTTTTTATTTTTTATTTCATTCCTATTATTTGTATTCTGCAAAGTGCTTATGACGGCCTGCGTGCCTCACTGCACCTGGAGCAAAGGCCCTTTGTCAGGCTTTCAAGCCTTTTGCCTTCGCTCCATCTTCTGTACTAGCACAGAAAGAAACAAAATAAAGAAAGAAAGAATTATGTACTTGTTGATGCCATCTTTGCGCGGGATTCACCATATGCGGAGCCCACATATATGTTAAGACCTTCAGCTACCGCAATGGTCAAATCATGATCATGAGCGTTTGTCGTCGGTAAGGAGATGTGCCACAAGGCGTCAACATGAGTGCTATGCGTCCACCATCAAACGGTGCTATATCTACCAAACAACAGTAGACATTGTACAGGCTCTGATATACCAATGCACTATAACAATAAACTACTTCTGTGACGACACGTTTCACTTTCGTGTTTTACCGATTTCTATGACAGAGGGATCAGCCAACCGGCTTTTTCGGTAAAGCACACAACACTGCCTGGACCACATATGTTAGGCTCAATGTTCGGTACACCTCAACAGACTTTTCACACGAGCACGCGTGGTATAGCGGCAAAAACAATGCCATGGCACATTTTGGGTGTCTCTATGTTACAATTTTAGGTTTCGAAGGACCGAAAGACCCCTTTCTCGATTTAGCAAGGTAGTTTGAGCGTGGTGATGGCTTCGTTCAGGGGCGTAGCCAGGGGGGGGGGGTTCAACCCCTCTCCCGAAAATTTTCAATTTTGCTTGCGTATATACACACGCACATACACACGTACGCACGAACATACATACAGTATGGTAGAAAAGCAATAAATGCCGACCACAACTAAAACACTTCTAAAACAAACGAGACGTTCTGGCTCCCCAACGGGAGCGTTGTTCACAAAGAATTTGTGAACAGACAGGATTCCGCCAGACGGAATTCCCGACGGTACTCCCGACTAGACGGGATTCCGTCAAGCCCTGGATTTCATATATACAGTATGGTTGAATCCCCCCCCCTCCCTCCGAAAAAAATATCCGGGTATCCCCTGGCTTCTTTAAATTGATTTTGAACTGTATAAGTGCGATAAATCTAGTCAGAATTTGAAACATTCTTATGGTAAAGAGATCCTCGTTTGGATGCGGCTTTTTAGTCCTTGAAAAACGCGTGACAGGCCCTTGTATACCCTTGAATTTTCTCCGTTGAACCGTGTACGAACCCTGATTTGTATGGTTTTAACCCCTTGAGCGTTTTCGCCGTACATGTACGGTAGAAGCTTCCTGGTACCAAAGGGTTTTTGTCGAACATGTTCAGCATAGCGTTAATTTTTAAAACGCGCGACTTGTTTGATCATTTCTCTTGCTTGGCCTGTGCTGCCACACTTGTGGAATACGTCGAATTTTTTTCATACGCGGATGTCTCTCCGTTGTATTTTATTTTTGCTTCCCAAAACGGCGCGCCGGCTATCGCTTGCCTATTCGAGCGCGTTCGTGGTGCAGCTGGTTTTAAGTGCGCGCCTTTTTCGATCATTTCTCTTGCTTTGCATGCTTCGGGAATACGCGGAATTTTTTTCACGCGCCGATGTCACTCCGTTGTTGCTTTTTTTATGCTTCGGAAAAAGGCGCGCCGGCTATCGCTTGTGCAACCGAGCGCGACCGCGGAGTGGTTGGTTTCAAACGCGCGCCTTCTTAGATCATTTCTCTTGCTTGGAATGTGCTGCCACGCTTTGGGAATACGTGGAATTTATTTAATGCGCCGATGCACCTCCGTGCGCCGATGTCTCTCCGTTTTTTTTTTTTTTTTTTTGCTTTTCAAAGCGGCGCGGCGGTTTTCAATTGCGCATCAGAACGCGCGCACGCAGTCCGGCAGATTTCGGTTTCGTCCTTCGAGTGGTTTTCGCTTCTTGCGCCCGCAAAGCTGATGGCTGTTTGGTTTCTAATCTCTCAAGGGGTGACCACTTGTTACTCTCTCGTTTATTGCTCCCCGCAGCGCGATTACATCTGTTTCCGTGCGGCGCTAAATTACACAAACGACGCCGCCGTGATTGCGTTTCCTGTTTTGGGGTCTCGGAAAAGCTAACTACGTCTTGTAGGCGATAAGACGAAGGATTACTGTAGCTTTTTCACTCGTTTTGCTTTCCGGACGGGCGCACAACCATAGAGTTTTCTTCGGTGCGCTCACTGACGCAGTTCGCTTACGCTATGGCAGCACGCGCCGGTTACTGTGCTGCCGGTGAGTCGAGCAGCGATTCTTCCGATGCGGACTATTCCCCAAGTGCCGAATCAGAATCTGATTCACTGGATTTCAGTTTGTCAGACGAGGATCTTTTGACGAGTTCAGACTCCGATGACTATCAAGGAGCGACATCTGAAAAGCGCGCGCGGCGAGCCATGCTTCAAAGACGTGCTGAAAAGTTTTAGTGTTAGAGCACGAACATTTTTAGCCGGAAAAGTACTCTTGTGCGCTTATTTTTGTATGTCTGTGAGCTATGTTTAGTACAATGCATGATTTTTATTTATAAAAGAAAAGTTTTTTTAAGGATTTTGCTTGATTTTACTACGAATATACCATGTGTATGTAACAGCAGAAATGATTTTTCGTCACTTTACGGTCACAAAAAAATTTTACACAATTTTTTAAAAATAGAATCGTCTGAAGAATTTATTTCAGCAATAAAAAAATTACACATTTTTGGACTGGAGTTCGCGAAAAAATTCGACCCCCCAAGGGTTAAATATTTCTTTCTTTGGTTCTGCACTATCGACAATAAATCATATATTTTGCTAAATGGCATTGCTTCGTTTATTCAATTGCAGGAACAAGCCATGCTTACCCCATGCCTGGTGCGGAAGGACATATTGGTGCTTCACCTTGCAGGCAGCTTGTTTGTCAGGGTCATCACTGCTTTTGGGAATAGCTCACCTTCTTGCGCCATTTTATGAAGTATGAAGTCACATACTTCATAGTTCCAGATGTCTCCTACTGTACAATTTAATAAAATAAATTTTGTTGGTGCTTATGACATATTTGCGATGCATCATTCCAGGAGGTGTCTTGAACAACAATTGCTTTGTTGTTCTTGAGCAGCAACTGCTGCTCACCAAAGGAACGTCGTTTGGGGAGGCAGTGTGCACAGCATTCTTTCACAGCACAGATTAAGTGTAAAGGGTCTTACATTTTCTCATTATTGCAAAACACTATTTTAAGAGCTGGCCCGTAGGTTGTGGATACACAAGATGGGGTCTTCTGTTGAACTATTAGATAGAGGTGTGCGAATAGTGAAATTTCACCTCGAATCGAACTCGAATGGAATACTGCCGAATAGTAACCAAAAATATCGAATATCGAATCGAATAGTATACTGACGCAACCTACATTCAAAGTACGCGCGCCGGCCGTTTCCTACAACCTTTCTAGTTGTCCTCGGAAAGACAAATAGGATTACCGGTGGATGCCATGGGCTCTGACAACAGGCGCGTGCGAACGGCACGGGACTCGAGAAGAAGAAGAGGTGAGACACTCTGGTATAAAACGGTGTTCTATAGAGACATTCTCGTTGTAACTATTTGTTTGTAGGGCACAAGTTCGCCCGAACTAAGCGCTTAATTAAAAGTGTTTTCTTAAACTGTGCGTGACAATATTTTCACGAAATGTTTACCGCCAGTTACGGCAAGGCAAAGAAAAAATCAAGGACGCTACGGCGTGCCGACAGCTTAATTACGCACTTGTTCGAGAATGGCTTTTAGGGACGAAGCTCCTTAGGTTGTGGGTCTGTCCCTCCTCTGTAGTATGTAGTAGTAGTAGTAGTAGTCGTAGGTAGCCACCTCTAGTTTTTGGAGTGTTTATTAGATGGCGCTGTCGTAGCCAGCTCTAGTTCTCAGAACGATCCGTAGATGGTGCGGAGGCGCTCGCTGCGTTGCAGATGCCTGCTCTAGCATGGCTGCTACATAAAAAAAACATGTGCGGCCTGCTGCGTCGCGTCGCCGTCAATGGGCGAGCGCGGGTCGGCTGAGCGGTAGCTGTTTTCAGTGAGGGCGCCACTAGTACGGTACTCAAGGCAGACGCTGGTACGTGTTACTATGTGGTCGCCTCAGGATTTATGCGTGTCCGTGTGCTTTTTCGTGTGCTTTCTCGTGTCTTTCTTGTGTGTGACCGCGCGTGTGAGCAGGTTCCCTCATGTTTCCTGCGCCTGAGTACGGTTTTTTGGCGCGCGCGTGTGTGGCAGACGGTTTTTTCTGGCGGTGTGATGACGCGAAGCTGTTGTGTGCAGCTGTGCACCTACAACGTGTGAAAAGACGCTACTGTGAAGTACCACGTATCTAGAGTGTCGGGAAGCGTAATATTCGTAACAGAGCACTTCTTTCTGTCACAAACGCGCGCTAAAACAGGCGCGCGCCGCCGCATACTGACGGCAGCATCAAGCCACTGCGCCGACTGTGACACCCAACGAGTGCGCGCAACGAAAAAAAAAAAAGCAAGCACCAAAAGGCGCCCAGGGCGAGCCCCTGCCCTCTCTACCGAAGATGCCGTCGCGGTCGCGACAGCTTAACACCCGCGCAGATCGGGAGAATTCAAGAAATTGAAGTGGAACCGATCGATTGCGTAGACGAACCGGCGAGACGAATCCCTTTCCCCTAGCTGTGGTGGTGGTAGTGGTTTGAAGAGGAAAAGGCGCCTAATTTCTGCAGCCCGGTCGGGAGCACGGCGAAGCGCCTACACCCCTAGCTGTCGCTGCGCTACGTGCTACGAGCCGAACAACCACTTGGGATGTTCGCGAAACCGGGAAGGATCCAAACGAGAGACCACGGAGGGTAGGACGGTATGGTGAAGTCGGCGAAGAAGTTATGTTGTTCGTGTGAGTCGTGTAGTGCGGTTAGTCGATCTTGGATGATCGAATGATGACACCGTGGGAGCACTTAACTGAGAATATCTTAACTGGCTAATGTACACCCCGACATCTTACGATGGATCGAAGCATTCCTTAATAATCGCTCACAGTTTGTCTTTATTAACAACAGCTCATCTGATTCCCTGCAAGTAACTTCCGGAGTTCCACAAGGATCTGTTCTCGGGCCTCTTCTCTTCTTAATATATATTAATGATCTGCCTGCTCATGTAACCTGTAATATTCGCATGTTTGCGGATGATTGTGTCATTTACAAAACTATTAATAACACATCTCACCAAAATTCTCTTCAGGAAAATATTAACCGTCTGCAACAATGGTGTGATTGCTGGCTAATGACACTAAACCCAAATAAATGCAAAGTTGTGACCTTCTCCCGCCGACGTAACCCTCTGGCTTATTCATACGCAATCAATAACATACCATTAGAAGCTGCGCCCTCTTACAAATATCTTGGTGTTACCATAACCAATGATTTGTCTTGGAACGCACATATTACTAACGTCATCTCATCTTCTAATAAGGCACTCGGTTTCTTTAAACGCCACCTAAAACAAGCTCCAAAGCATGTAAAATTACTAGCCTACCAAACCATAATTCGCCCTAAGCTCGAATACGCATGCGCAGTATGGAGCCCCCACCAAACATATTTAATCAACGCTCTCGAATCTGTACAAAACCGTGCTACAAGGTTCATACATTCTCAATATTCATATCATGTCAGCGTGTCGGCTTTGCGAAATGAATTAGGACTACCAACACTTGCTACTCGTCGCCGTGTATCATCCCTATCTCTTTTTCATAAGTTCTATCATTGTTCGCTTAATCAACCACCGTACATTATTCCCGCTGGCCGAACGTCACATCGAACTCGGCACATAAACCAAGTGGGCCGCCCCCGTACTCATACTGCCACTTTTTCAGGTTCTTTCTTTTTCCGCACAGCCACAGATTGGAACGGCCTGCCCCACGAAATCGCCGCCCTAACCAGCGCACCCACATTCATACAAAAAATATCCGATCATTTTGCAGAATAAAACTACTGGATGTCATTTTCATCATTCGGGCTGCTTGTATACATTGCAGAATCATGTACCCATATTACTCATACCGTGTTTAATAATGCTTATACACATGTTATTCTAATTATTGTATAATGAACATATGTAAACCCACCCCTTATGTAATGCCCATGTTGGGCTTTTAAGGTAATAAAATGAAATGAAATGAAATGAAATATATTTTGTTTGTTTTGTCAACTCTTGGCTCTAACTCTTGCTTTGGACCACAACCGGCATTTGCTGGCGCGCTAAAAGGACCTACATTTAAATTTTGTGTGATTTCGTGGTGCGTTTCGGTGGGCCGATAAGTCAGCCCTTGGAATCTACCTGGCGACGGCCTCCCATTAAGGGGATCAGTGATCGAGTGACACTTTTCATTTCAGGTGAGTCAAACGGGTAGCATTCATGGAGAGTATTGAGGCCCACTCTACAAAAGACTGGTACTCCTAGGGCAAGCTGTTCACGTATGTGGGGCAATCGGCAGTTCTAATAACGACTTCAATATTCTACCTGTAATGTGCAACTATAAAACGCGTTATCTACGGCCTGATTGGAGTAAGTGTCGGGCGTACAAACGCGGCTGTCGAAACACTTCTCCGTGAACAGCTGTACCAGTGTGGTGGTGCCAGAGCGGGCGTAAGGAGAACTAGGCCCCAGACGCCGTTTCGGCGCCACGCAGCAGGCCGCACCTGTTTTTAGGGGCGAAGCTCCTTAAGGCGGCACCCGTTCGTCCCTCGTAGTGGTCGTAGTAGTGAGTAACAAGTCTTACGCTTTGACCTCCAAGGTGGTGCCGGTGGGAGATTTCTCCTGTGCGTTGTTGAACAATAAAAAATTCGCAGCGTGCGCGTTAACTAAAAGCCGAATTCTTCTGTCTCTCATTCCCCATTAGCAGCCATTGGCATGTTCCAGTAGGAAACGTTAGTAGAAGTAGAAGTGTAAGTGTTAGCTAAAAGCCGACTTCTTCTGTCTCTCATTGCCATTAGCAGCCATTGTTTACCTCCATGGTAGTGCCTGGTGAGATTTCTCCTGTGCGTGATTAAACAATAAAAATTTTGTTCAAAACGCCGTTGATTGATGAAATAAACCAACGAAAGACGCCAGATGTTTTGTAAAAGCAGAACGAAAGAACGCCAGATGTTTTTCTTAAAGTGTAGTAGTAGTAGGGTAGTAGTTGCATGTAGCCACCTCGCCCGATCGTCAACGGGCGAGGTGGACCGGCAACGGCGCGAGGACCCTGCCGTACGAGAGTTAAATCACACTAAAAGACATACTTTGCGGGCGATACACTCTAGTGAGCTTTCAAACTTTTCGTCTTAGTGTACATGATAAAGAAATTATTTCTACGAAAAACGCAAGGCACACCTTGAGCAATATGTTTGGTTTTGGGACGCTAAATGGAACCATGAGGCGATGCGAAGCCGGAGCACTTGCACGATCGCGTTCCGTTGGCTTTCGTTGGGCATGCTACCGACCTGGCGTCGTGGAACGCGCGTCCTGTCTTCCCTCTAGCCTTGCCTTTAATTCGCACAGGGCGAGCGGGGAATGCGGTCGCTCTTGGCGCTCTTTCGCTCGGGAGTGGACTTCTTCCTTGCATTTCACCGATCACAAGTGATAATGAAGGGACCACGTAAACCAACAGTACAATAAAAGTTTGATGTTTAATATATACACGATGTTTCACACTCTTTATATTATGTACTGGGCGCATTTCACGGAAGAGTTTCACGGTTTACAGATGATTCCCTCCGTAGCTTCGCCCCACTCATCATCATTCACCCCGTGGATATGCTGTGATTTTTTTTTTATGCAGCGGCCGTGACTCTAGTCCCTCTCCCCTTTCTCTCGCCTCGCGTCGCCGACGCTCCGCGCTCGCTGCTTTGCAGATGCGTGCTCCAACGCTGGTACCAATGCGAGGATCCAGAAAGCTGGCTGGAGGCATACGACCGGGTCTCCACGTTCAACAACTGGGACTGCGACCAGAAGTTATGCCACGTCTATTTCGCCCTTGAAGATATTGCAAGGACCTGGTTGCAAGGACCAAGGGGGAAGAGGGAGGGGAGGGTAGAGGGGAGTGGAGAGGGGAAGTAGAGAGGGGAAATGAGAGGGGGAGGGGAGGAGAGGAGAGAGGGGAGTGGAGAGGGTTTGCGCATGCGCAGTAAGGGTGGTCACGCCGCACACCACCACCACCACCATCACCGGATTGAACTCCGCTATAAGATGCTTCACATCTAAAAAACGTCACTATACTTGAGCAAAAAGGAATTAGACTACATGCGCATGTGTTAAGGTCTGTCTGGTTGCCGGTGATGCTGAAGCGGTCAATTTCGTCATAGGAGGTTTTCAACCCTGTCATGTTGTTGATTGTATTGCTGGTTTTTTATGTTATATGCTAGTGGTCACGTGAATGTCGTGTCCAAAAATATTAATGAGAACTAACAGACAATAATGCCAAGGAAAGTATAGGGGATGTTTTTAGTAATAAATGTAAGGTAATTGTGAAGAAAGAAAAGTGGACGAAGAGATAGCTTGCCGCGGGCAGGGACCGAACCTGCGACCTTCGAATAAGGCGTCCGACGCTCTACCAACTGAGCTACCGCGGCGGCCATCCCCCCGTCCACTTTATAGGGTATATGTGTGCATTTAAACGTGGGAGCGTCAGTCAGCGCCGCCAGTAGCCATGACGGCGAGTGTGGAACACTCTTTTTCTGCCTGTTGGCGTCACGTAGCACGTGAACTTATTACGAGCTGGCAGCTGACCAATAATCCCTCGCATACTACCTGAAAGCATCAAGTCTGCCAGAACGAGACCCTCGCTATGAATGAAGGAAAGAAGTGTTAATTTCAAGGGCTCGTTTTCTTTGTTATACACAATATTAATGAGAACTAACAGACAATAATGCCAAGGAAAGTATAGGGGATGTTTTTAGTAATAAATGTAAGGTAATTGTGAAGAAAGAAAAGTGGACGAAGAGATAGCTTGCCGCGGGCAGGGACCGAACCTGCGACCTTCGAATAAGGCGTCCGATGCTCTACCAACTGAGCTACCGCGGCGGCCATCCCCCCGTCCACTTTATAGGGTATATGTGTGCATTTAAACGTGGGAGCGTCAGTCAGCGCCGCCAGTAGCCATGACGGCGAGTGTGGAACACTCTTTTTCTGCCTGTTGGCGTCACGTAGCACGTGAACTTATTACGAGCTGGCAGCTGACCAATAATCCCTCGCATACTACCTGAAAGCATCAAGTCTGCCAGAACGAGACCCTCGCTATGAATGAAGGAAAGAATTGTTAATTTCAAGGGCTCGTTTTCTTTGTTATACACAATATTAATGAGAACTAACAGACAATAATGCCAAGGAAAGTATAGGGGATGTTTTTAGTAATAAATGTAAGGTAATTGTGAAGAAAGAAAAGTGGACGAAGAGATAGCTTGCCGCGGGCAGGGACCGAACCTGCGACCTTCGAATAAGGCGTCCGATGCTCTACCAACTGAGCTACCGCGGCGGCCATCCCCCCGTCCACTTTATAGGGTATATGTGTGCATTTAAACGTGGGAGCGTCAGTCAGCGCCGCCAGTAGCCATGACGGCGAGTGTGGAACACTCTTTTTCTGCCTGTTGGCGTCACGTAGCACGTGAACGTATTACGAGCTGGCAGCTGACCAATAATCCCTCGCATACTACCTGAAAGCATCAGGTCTGCCAGAACGAGACCCTCGCTATGAATGAAGGAAAGAAGTGTTAATTTCAAGGGCTCGTTTTCTTTGTTATACACAATATTAATGAGAACTAACAGACAATAATGCCAAGGAAATTCTTCACAATTACCTTACATTTATTACTAAAAACATCCCCTATACTTTCCTTGGCATTATTGTCTGTTAGTTCTCATTAATATTGTGTATAACAAAGAAAACGTGTCCAAAAATAGGTATATAAGTAGGCTTGGTGATTGAAAATAAACGTTTTTTTTTGTTGTCAGTAGCGCCAATGTGTGTGTCTTCTTTCCTTCGTCCTTGTCTTTTCGCGTCCACATCCAAGAACTAGGGTCTGGAAGTGAGGTGCTGCGGTTTTCTTTCTGGCGTTGCTGCTCTTGCGAGGTAAACGTGCGAGCGAGCTGGCGGCACTCTTCGGCTTGCCGAGCAGCTTCTGAGACAGGTGGACACTCTGAAGCATCAGGACGGTAGGGAAGTAGAGTGTCGATAGTATGCGAAGGCTCGCGTCCGTAAAGGAGAAAGAAAGGCGAAAATCCGGTATTTGTTTGTATCACGGTGTTGTATGCGAATGTTACACAGGAGAGAACACGGTCCCAGTTGCTATGGCCAGATGCGACGTACATCGAGAGCATATCACCCAGCGTGCCGTTAAACCGTTCCGTGAGCCCGTTAGTCTGCGGGTGGTATGCTGTGGTTGTCCGATGAACGACGTGACATTCCGAGAGCAGAGCTTCGACGACCTCGGAGAGGAATGCGCGGCCTCTGTCACTAAGGAGCTCTCGAGGGGCACCATGTCGTAAGTGACGTAAAATGAAAGAGGCGACATCCCGAGCTGTAGCGCTCGGCAAAGCGGCAGTTTCGGCGTAGCGTGTCACGTGGTCGACAGCCACTATAATCCACCGATTGCCATCTGGGGTCATCAGAAGAGGACCGTAGAGGGCAACTCCGACGCGATCAAATGGCTTGGCAGGGCATGGAAGCGGCTGCAAAGCGCCAGTCGCACGTAAAGGTGTCGATTTGCGTCGTTGGCAGTCAGGAAAGCACTGCACGAATTTCCGCACGAAATTGTACATGCCGCGCCAGTAATAGCGATGGCGAAGGCGTTCGTATGTCTTGAACACCCCGGCGTGGCCACATTTCGGATCGTCTTGGAGAGAGGCGCATACTTGCGATCGCAAGCTGCGTGGAATGACCAGTAGCCACCGGCGGCCATCGGCAGCGTAGTTGCGGCGATGAAGCAGTTGATCGCGGATGGTGAACTGGAAAGCTTGACGTCGGAGGGATCGAGATACAGGAAGGGTGGACGTGCCAGATAGATAATCAAGAAGAGATGCGATCCACGGGTCACGGCGTTGTTCGGTGGCAATGCAGTCGAGATCGAGAGATGACAAGGGGTGGACGCAAGTTGTTGCGCGCGCTAGATCTGGAGGAAAAGGTGAGCGGGAGAGGGCGTCAGCGGCAGAGTGCTTGCGTCCGTAGCGGTATACGACGCGAATGTCGTACTCCTAGTTGCGGAGTGCCCATCGCGCTAGGCGGCCAGAATGGTCCTTCAACGTGACGAGCCAGCAAAGCGCGTGGTGATCGATGACAAGATCGAACGGGTGTGATGAGTAAAGGAGGGGCACGAGGCGCGTGCCGAACGTGGAAGCGCGGCGACGGTGCGCGAGAAGCAAAGTCACCCGATGGCACGCGCACCAGCCACGTCGACGCAGAGGATTGGCCAGATGGGGGCTCGTGGCAGGCGACCCGAGCCGTGATGGTGAACGACGAAAGATGATCGTGGGACTGTGCTGTGGGGCACCGGACGGAGAAGATCGAGGAAGGAGCAAGCGTCGCACCCGCGGCGAAAGCGGCTGGTACTCGGTTCTGGAGGTGGCGGAACGCAAGGCCCGGGGAGTGGCCGTCGACCTTGGAAGGCTCCAAGCGAGGCTGCCCGGACACGTCGCCCCTCACTACAGCAGTTCCGGGATCGTCAGCAGCCCTTCTCTTCTCGGCAGGACGGCTGCCGACCACAGGTCAGTCAAGGAGATGCCCGTCACCAGTGGAGTCTCGAAGCAAGGAACTAAGGCCCAGTTAGGCCTAACCTCGACAGACCGAGGACGGAGAAGACCACTGGGGACGCACGCGACGAGAGCAAGCGGTAGGCTGGACGAAGGCGACCGACGATGAACTCCCGATCCGTTTTTGCAAGCACCCCCGAGATAACACGTGACAAATAATTGGCGAGCCTGCCAGGATGCAATCCTGCCCAGTCACTGACTCTCGCGTGGTACGAAGATGGATTGGGAGAAGTTGGCGGCCGTGGCCAAGGACTTGGGCATGAGCAAGGAGGAGACGCTGAAGTTCTTTGAGAACGCGGAGCGAGTTGAGCAGGAGAGAGCGCGCGAAGAACAGAAGAGAGCGCGCGAGGACCATGAACGAGCGCGCGAGCAACATGAACGTACGCTCGCGGAGCAAAAGATAGAAAAAGAAATTCTGGAACTTAAGGTGCGTTTGGCACTAGCGAGTGAAGCATCGCGAGATGATGCAAGTGTAGGTAGTGGCCCATCGACAGCGTCGGCCAATTCGCCATCTCCCGGACGAAAGCCTGTCTGCCCTCGTAAACTAATGGCACCCTTTGATGAGCGAAGGGACGGCTTGGATGCGTATTTGCATCGCTTTGAGAGGATCGCGATAGGGCAGGGCTGGGAGAGGGGTGAGTGGGCCAATGCTCTGAGCCTTTGTCTCGCGGGAGAAGCAATGAGTGTGTATGGCCGCATGCCAGCAACAGAGTCATTAGACTATTACTTGGTAAAGAAGCTTTATTGGAAAGATTCCGGCTGACCGCCGAAGGCTTTCGTGAAAAATTCCGGTCGTGCAAGCCTGAGAATTCCGAGACTGGCAAGCAGTTTGTCTGTCGACTGTCGAACTACTTTGATCGATCGATGGAATTGTCAGAGACAGCAAAAACTTACGAAGGCGTCCGCGACAAGGTAGTTGGAGAGCAATTCATCAACCGGTGCAGTGGCAAGTTGGCCGTCTTTTTGAAAGAAAGAAAGGTGGGCACGGTAGAGGAAATGGCAAGGCAGGCCGACCAGTTCATGGAGGCGCAAGGACTGAGAAATCTTGGAAAGGGGGTCGGTGAAAATACTATGGCAGCAGAGGGAGAGGCTAGAGAACAGGTCCCAATGAGCAAATTCAGGGCACAACAGCGATGTTTTTTGTGCAACCGGCCGGGACATATTCCCATCAATTGTCGTACAGAGATTAGCCACAATCAAAAGACAGTGACGTGCTCCAAATGCCAAAAAAAGAGGACACAGAGCAGAAGATTGTAAGATGAATTCAGCTGAAAAGATTGCCTGTGTAATGAGTGCCAGGGAAGGACAGATCGAAAAAGACATGCCAGTAGTTGAAGGAGAGGTACAAGGGCGTAAGGCAACGGTGTTGAGGGATACGGGTGCTAATACGATATTAGTAAGAAGTAGTTTAGTGACACCCGAGAACATGACAGGACAGGTGAAGCCGGTGATGTTTGTAGATAGGACGATTAAATATATGCCGGAAGCAAGGATAAGAATATCTACACCCTTTTATACAGGGCTAGTGACAGCGAAATGTGTTGAGGATCCGCTATACGACTTGGTAGTGGGAAATGTACCTGGCGTGAGAAGGGCGGACGACCCTGATCCATTGTGGAGAAGGACTAAAGGCGTGGAGCAGAGTAAAGATATTAAAGATTTGGGGCTAGCAGAAGGGGCGCAAGAAGGTGCTGAAAGAGCAGCAGTGGTAGAAACCAGGGCAGCCAATAAGAGAGATAAGACTCTTGTATGGCTTATGCCACGCGCATAGGGACGACGCTTACAGCATCATGGTCAGTGCAAGAATAACGACGACGTTTATTGAGCCACAGCTTATAAAGGCACGAGCGAGCGCAATGAACATACTGCGCATCACTGATGCGCATCCGCGCCGATTCAGTCAGTACACGTGTCCGATACATCCTCTCTCGTGGAACAACCAAATTAAACACTAGATAACTACAAACATTCGCCACAGCTTATGGCACTTGACTAAAGTTTTTGTCATAACATAATCGTTGTGGGGGCCGGGTGGAACGAGTAGACCTTCTCGGAGCTGGCGGTAATGAGATGCCCGGCGAAGAATCGCAGCCGCTTGATGGTAGCGTTGATCCCTGGGGTGTTTCCGGAGATGTCTCTTCAGCAGCTTCCGCCGTTGGTTCTGAGGGTGCGGCAGGATCAGGTGAACGGGAGTTCGCGCCTGTCGGTCTCTCGTCGTTGTCATCACTGTCACTACTACACCGCTCCTCCGTCTTAAGTAGATGTCTGCGGTTTCGCCGCAGCACGCGATGATCTTGAGTTTTCACCAGGTATGATCGTGGAGCCCTTTCAGCGACCACCTTCGCTTTTTGTGACCAGCCCGCAGCATCCTGAAGGCGGACCGTTGTGCCCCTACGTAGTATTCCCAAAGGCCTTCCAACTTTGTCTTGGTGGTGCTTCGTCACATTCGTCCGGGACACCCTGCGAAAGTCAGGAAGGTTAGAACGAAGTCTCCTTCTTTGCAAAAGTTCGCCCGGCGAATGCCCGCCTTCTAGAGGTGCTGATCGATAGGCTAGAAGACCCAACCAGAAGTCCTCCCTCGCCTCTAGGGTCTTTTTCAGGATCCGCTTTACAATTTGCACACCCTTCTCCGCCAAACCGTTCGACTGCGGATAACGGGGGCTCGAGGTAACATGCCGAAAGTCGTATTTTTTTGCAAACATTGCAAATTCATGGCTCGAAAACTGGGGTCCATTATCGGTGCATACTTCTACTGGTACACCGTACCTGGCGAACATGGCGCTAAGAGACGCGATCGTGGTTGCTGAGGTTGTGTCTTGCAGCTTTTCGACCTCGGGAAAATTTGAAAAGGAGTCGTAGGCAACCACGTACGACGTTCCAGCATAAGAAAAGATATCAACTCCGACCCTGTACCAGGCACATTTGGGAACTTCTCGCATTAGTAGTGGTTCCTGTGGCTGCCGGTAGGCGTATTTCCTGCACGTTGCGCAGCTTTCTACTAGCGCCGCGACGTCGCCGTTCAACCCGGGCCAAAATACAAGTGTTCGAGCCCTCTCTTTACACTTCTGCAACCCACGGTGGCCAGCATGAACTCTTCTCAGGATGCTTTCTCGCATACTTCTCGGTATTACAACTTTAGGACCCTTCAATATTACTCCATTAACGATAGACAATTCTTTCGAAAATGGTTTGAGTTCACCTGTTACCGGTTGCCCGCTTGCCAAACTTGTCATCACCGACTGCAGGTAGCCGTCTCGAGATGTTTCCAGCTGTAGGAGCCGCTGAGTTTCCGGCGTTACCATGTAGCCCAAAGACTGCACCGCATGAACCTCGACGTCGTTTTCAGGGCCCACTTTGTCTCCGGTCGGATCCGCTGTCGACCGTGACAACATGTCGGCGAGAACCAGCTGCTTTCCGGGAATGTACTGCAACACAAAGTCATACTTCAGTAATCGCAAGAAGAACCTTTGCACCCGCGGCGGCATGTCGGCGATTTCTTTTCGTGCGATCGCTACCAGCGGCTTGTGGTCCGTTTCGATTAGCACCCTTCTTCCGTACACGAACTCGTGAAACCTTTCACAGCCAAAACATATCCCCAGGGCTTCTTTTTCGATTTGCGCATAGTTTTTTTCCGAATGGGTTAAGACCCGAGATGCATACGCTACAGGCCGCCATTCCCCATTGTAGCTTTGCAATAACGCTGCACCGACACCGTCCTTCGATGCGTCGCAGCTTATCTTGGCTTCCCTCTGGGGATCAAAGATTGCAAGCAGGGGGGCGGTGGTCAAAACTTGCGTTAATTTTTTCCACTCCTGCGCATGGTTCGCTGTCCATTGAAACTCTGAACGAGACTTGATAAGCTCGCGCAAAAGCGTCGTTCGCTCGGACAGTCGTGGCACGAATTTTCCGAAGTAGTTAAGCACCCCCAGCATGCGCTGGACGTCGTTCTTAGACGTTGGTGCCGGCATTTTCGCCAAGCTTTTGATTAGCTTTGGGTCCGGCGATATGCCCGTTCGGCCGATGACATCACCGCGGAACTTCACTTCTTTCATCCCAAACCTGCATTTTTGCGCGTTGAAAGTCAATCCTGCTTTCTCAGCAGCTTTCAGCACTGCTATTAGCCGCTCATCATGTTCTTGCTTACTAGAACCCCATACCAAGATGTCGTCAATGTACACGAGTACACCCGGTAGGCCGTCAAATACTTGACTCATGCTTTGCTGAAAGACCTCCGGTGCGGAAGAAATGCCGAAAGGCAAACGGAGGAAGCGGTATCTCCCGAATGGTGAAGAAAAAGTGCAGATCTTGGAAGTTCGCTCGTCAAGCGGTATCTGATGATAGCCCGAGTTCGCGTCGAGACAACTGAAGTACGAGGCATTGGTTAGACGTGCTTCCAAATCCTCGCGTCTAGGAAGCGGGAAATGCTGCCGCTTTATGTACTTATTAACGGCTCGGGGGTCCATGCACACCCTTAGCGACCCATCTTTCTTCTTTGCCAATACTAAAGGGCTGACCCAGTCGGTTGGTTCGTTCACTTGAACAATTATGCCGGCACGTACCATTCTTTCAAGTTCCTTCTTTAGAGGCTCTTCTAGCGCCACCGGAACTCGTCGAGCTGGTTGCACGACTGGGACTGCTCCAGGTTTCAAGACCATGCTGTAGACCTGCTGCAAACAACCGAGACCTTCAAAGACATGTCTGAATCTTTCGAGAAGTCTGTCGGTTTCAGTCTTGTCTACGACGCACACACTACGCTTGACTAGTCCCAGAGCTTCACTTGCTTCAAGCCCAAGTATAGCCTGCCGACCATTTTTCACGACAAAAAACGTGACTGTAGCAGTAGTATTTCCAAGCTTTACTTCCTGCGTACACGTTCCAAAACAAGATATGGTACCACCGTTATATGCCCGCAGGACAGAGTTCGTTGGTTCCAACTCTTTTACTCCGCGCAGTTTAGGGTAAATAGACATGGGAAACAAGTTTGCTTGCGATCCGGTGTCCACTTTAAACCTTATCTCGCAGTTGCTCACTTGAGCCTTAACCATCCAATCCCTTTCGCGTCTTGCTGTTGTGATCTCGAGAATGTCAAAGTCCTCGTCTTGCTGTTTGCTAACTTCACTTACTGCAGCAGACGCACAACAACTTGCAAAGTGGTTAGGCTTGTGACACAACCGACATTTCTTTCCAAAGGCTGGGCATTGTTTGGGTTTGTGCCAGCGGTTGCACCTGCGACAGCGACGTTGTTCTTTCGCTTGTTTGCCTCCTTTTGAAGGGGACGGGCGCCTTGAGACCGCGTCGACACTGTCTTCGCCTTTACGCCAAACTTCGTTTCGCTGTGCTACCGTCTCCGCTGCCCTGCACATTTCCTCTGCTTTTTGCAATGTCAACTGGTTGTCCCGCAGCATTTTCTCACGTAGTCTAGGATTGTGCGTGCCAAATACAATTTGGTCCCTTATCATTGATTCTTGCAACGTGCCAAAGTTACACTGTGCTGCCTGTTTTTTCAAGTCACGAACGAATTTTTCAAATGGTTCCCCTTCAGCTTGCTTTCTTGAACGGAATACATATCTCTCGTGCACTTCATTGCTAACTTCGGCGCATTAGGCATCAAATTTTCTCACCACGGTGCTGTAGTCGTTCTTGTCCTCGTTCGGCCCGAACTGGAAGTTGTTGAAGACGTCCAACGCGTCGTCACCGGCAATGCTCAGCAGTAGCGCTGCCTTCGATGCTTCCGTTTTCGGCTGGTCCGTTGCCGCCGTCGCCTGCAGAAATAACTCAAACTTCTGCTTAAACCGCTTCCAGTTTTCCGTGACGTTACCCGTCAGCCGCAATGCCTCCGGAGCCTTCAGGAGATCCATGACGTAACAGACGCAGGAACGATTTCCCCCGGCGTCAAGGGGCCACTTCTGACACCATGTATGGCTTATGCCACGGGCATAGGGACGACGCTTACAGCATCATGGTCAGTGCAAGAATAACGACGACGTTTATTGAGCCACAGCTTATAAAGGCACGAGCGAGCGCAATGAACATACTGCGCATCACTGATGCGCATCCGCGCCGATTCAGTCAGTACACGTGTCCGATACAACTCTGAAACCCCTGCATGTCACAGCCATTAACCAGTTGGATGTATTAGTGGACAAGTTCAAGGAATTGCAGGAGAAGGATCCATCGATTCGAGCGTGCGAGGCGAAATTAGGAGAGATTATAAAAAGGGAGAAGAGTAAAACGGTAGCACAATTTGTGAAGCAGAATGGGCTGATGTATCGCAAGTGTTTATTCAGCTCGGGTAGAGAAGTCATGCAGCTGATGGTGCCAGAGGAATTAAAGGATACGGTGTTAAAACTGGGGCATGATAGTATAAGAGCCGGTCACCAGGGAATGAAAAACACTTTCGACAAGATCACAGAGGAATTCTTTTGGATAGGAGTGTGGAGCGATGTGAGAAGGTATGTCAAGTCATGTGATGTATGCCAAAGAACAGTGGTTAAAAAGCAAGATAGGAAGGAAGCTGTAAAGGCAGAAAACAAAGAGAGTGCTACGGTGTGCATGGCAATTGCTGAGGCGAATGAGGAGGAAGTACCGATTTATAGGGTGAAGAAACGCAGATTAAGCAAGTGGCATTGGATTGGAGACTGCTCTAGGAGAAAATAGATTTTTGAGCAGTGGAATCAGCTTTAAACAGATTGACTGAGGACTATTTAGAGTAGAGTTTGATTGTAAGTGAATTTATGAATATTTTCGATGAGTGAGTGTGGTGTACTGTGGGTAGTTATCTATGTGTGTGTAGCTATATACTCTTTCGCACTATGAACTGCTGGACATTGTAAGGGGTTCAGTGCAGTGTAGTGTTGTGACGTGTTCGTGAAAGTGCGTGGTGAGGACAAGCGTGTAGTGCAAGTAGAGGTGAACAGAAGAGAAGAAGATGCAAGTCGTAAGTTTAAGACGACATCAGAAGAGAAGAGGGCCGTAACCCCGAGGGGGACAGAAGCAGTTTTTTGGGAAAAAACTGCTTCTGAAGGGCCCAATGTGATGAGTAAAGGAGGGGCACGAGGCGCGTGCCGAACGTGGAAGCGCGGCGACGGTGCGCGAGAAGCAAAGTCACCCGATGGCACGCGCACCAGCCACGTCGACGCAGAGGATTGGCCAGATGGGGACTCGTGGCAGGCGACCCGAGCCGTGATGGTGAACGACGAAAGATGATCGTGGGACTGTGCTGTGGGGCACCGGAGGGAGAAGATCTAGGAAGGAGCAAGCGTCGCACCCGCGGCGAAAGCGGCTGGTACTCGGTTCTGGAGGTGGCGGAACGCAAGGCCCGGGGAGTGGCCGTCGACCTTGGAAGGCTCCAAGCGAGGCTGCCCGGACACGTCGCCCCTCACTACAGCAGTTCCGGGATCGTCAGCAGCCCTTCTCTTCTCGGCAGGACGGCTGCCGACCACAGGTCAGTCAAGGAGACGCCCGTCACCAGTGGAGTCTCGAAGCAAGGAACCAAGGCCCAGTTAGGCCTAACCTCGACGGACCGAGGACGGAGAAGACCACTGGGGACGCACGCGACGAGAGCAAGCGGTAGGCTGGACGAAGGCGACCAACGATGAACTTCGAAGACTACTGAGGACGTCGGCGACGGTCTCGACGAGGGATGGACGCGACGGGAACTTCGAGTCGTCGCGACGTACTGTAAGAACATTCTCGTCTCGTGCCGCAAGGCCCATAGTGGCCAGACTGAGTTGGACACGTAGCTAAGCATAGCTAAAACGCTTTGTTTAGTTAATTTCGGTTCTGGGCATGAACTGACATGTCGCAAGAATGTAAATAGGTTTTTGTTATATTGCTCAGTGTTCTTAACGCTTTTTTCTTTGTCACCTTTTCGCTCATGATAAACTTTGTTGTTTTTTGCCATCCTACCACGGTCTCCTGAGCCCGTCTCACTCTCTCCCGATCCGTTTTTGCAAGCACCCCCGAGATAACACGTGACAACGGGGGGCCGTATAGTACGGCCGGAATTTTCCAAGCGCCCACATCAAAGCCAAACACTTCTTTTCAGTCACGCTGTAATTAGTTTCGGCTTTCGTCAGCGTGCGACTAGCGTAGGCTACGACGTATTCTGAATAGCCGGGCTTTCGTTGAGCGAGGACAGCACCAAGCCCGACCCCGCTGGCGTCTGCATGTACTTCGGTAGGAGCAGTCGGATCGAAGTGGCGAAGAATAGGTGGGGAAGTGAGCAAGCGGCGCAGTGTAGCGAAGGTGACATCACATGCAGGAGACCAGGAGGAGAGGTTGACGTCGCCGCGAAGAAGCTGGGTTAACGGTGACATGATGGATGCAAAATTGCGAACAAAGCGCCGGAAATACGAACATAGGCGTACAAAATGTTTAGATGCGAAGCATGTCTTGCTCGGGGGTATGTCCATCGGCGTCGGCCTGGCAGTCCGCACTCACACTACGCATGCGCAACCCTCCTCCTTCCCTCTCTCCAACAGCTGCGCGTTGCTCTCTCCACTTCTCTACCAGCACCTGCTTGCGCTTCTCCTGCGTTCTTGCTTCTGCTCCCGCGGCGCATGCGCTACTCTCCTCCTCTAGTCTCCTCTCCTTCAAGTGGTAGCGCGCTGCGCGCGTTCAGTGCAGCGCTTGCTTCGGTTGACTCCTCTGAAATGCGGGCTCGACATGCCGAAATTGTCTCCTGCGCAGCGCCGCGATGAGCGCCAACGCACGCGCGACCCTCCCCCTCTCTCTCCTCTCTACGCTGCTCCCCTCTCGCGCTCCTGTCGACCGCGTTCCCCGCTCGCCCTGCGTTGCTTGACTGCTCTGAAATGCGGGCTCGACATGCCGAAATTTCCTCCTGTGCAGCGCCGCGATGAGCGCCAACGCATGCGCGTCCCCCCCTCTCTCTCCTCTCCTACGCTGCTCCCCTCTCGCCCGCCTGTCGACCGCGTTCCCCGCTCGCCCTGTGAGAATTAACAGCCAGACTAGAGGGAAGACACGACGCGCGTAGCGTTCCTCCTCGCGTTCCACGACGCGAGGTCGGTAGCATGCCCAACGAACGCCAACGGAATGCGATCGTGTAAGTGCTCCGGCTTCGCATCGCCTCATGGTCCCCTTTAGCGGAAGATGGTGCAACTTTTTTGGTGCAGTTGCCGAGCCCTCATTGCTGTGTTACCATTGCTGTCGAGTGCGTCCATGTAATGTGTGACTTGCTGATTCTGGCCGGCGACGTGGAAACAAATCCCGGTCCTAACGTTTCTGAAAACTTGCTAACCGAATTGGAAAACTAACCGCGTGTCAGAACCAGCTAATTACCCAAATTCAGGGCCTGAAATCCCAGCCTACGACTACCGACAAAAATATAACGGACTTGAGTGAACGAATGAGCGACCTTGAAAGTCACTACCAGGCGCTTACGACTATTAGAAGCGAAATGGCGGCGGTGCGTCATGCTACTGAAGAAGCTGCTCACCGTATTTCTGAGCTCGATGCACGTATCGAGGATACCGATCACGACGGGACAACTTAATTTTCTATGGCATTCCCGAGCATGCCAGCCCTTAAACCACTGCTGACGCAGAAAGATTGATTGTTGATTTGAGAGGCTGCAAGTAACCCTAAAATGGACCCTAAAAAAATTGAACGCGCACATGGCATCGGTCGCCCTCTTATAGTTAAATGTGCATTCCATAAAACGAAAACAAACACCCTTTCGAGAGAACGTATGTTTAAGAACACTAGTTACAGTATTGGTAAAAAATTCTCGCGGCAAGTTCGAAATTCACGAAAGCACCTTCTGGCGTTTGCTAAAGGCAAGGGCGTTCCATATTCGCTCCGCTTCAAAACCTTATTCATCGGGTTGAAGAAAAAAATTGGGAGACCCTTAAGCTTCGCCTTCAAGAGTTGAACGCGATAGCAAAATCCGGCCCCTGGTGCGCACTTCAACCACTAAGTGCATACTTAATGTGTGTTGTTACATGCACGCGCACACAGACACACACACGCGCGCACGCCACGTGGTCAGGCCAGGAAAGCGGAGGTCAAACGCCAACAACGCCATGAAGATGCCTTGCTGAGAATCAGGGAAGCTGAAATTAAGGGTCGTCGCCGTGATATGGATCCCCAACTACGAGCGCGGGAAGCCCATCACAGGCGTCAACTACGCCAGAATGACGCAGAATTTCGTGCTCGAGAAGCGGAAGCCAAGCGTCAGCGTCGCCAAGACAATAGGGACGGTAAAATCGATGAACGATTAATCGATTAAAGGTCCACAATTAATCGATTAATCATAATCGATTTGTGTCTTTCGATTAATCGAATTAATCGATTAAAACTATTCGATTAATCGATTACGGCATCCTCCACTCCCGCCCCCAACCTCGCCTCTTGGCCGGAGCGCATGACGGCGAGGCGCGCTATCCTGAGACGCAGACCCTGAACGCTATCCTTGACGCAGGAAGTTGCAAAGCCGAATACTACTACTTTTTCTGGTTTTATTTGGGATGCCGTCGATCGCGCACTTCTACGCAATTGCGTTGCACTGAAGTACGATCCGATGAACTAAATGCCTTCTCAGTTCAAGACATACTTAGTAACCCTGTAGTCGATCGCCGCACCAATCCGAATTCATTTGAGACTTGGCACAACATGCGAACTGGCCTTGATCATTTGTTTGACGTTGCAATGGAGTATTTGCCAATTTCTGCAACGTCAGTAGCATCCGAGCGCCTTTTTTCGCATGCTGGATGTGTGGCGACCCAAAGGAGGTGTCGGTTGTCGCCCGAGCATCTCGGGCAACTGGCATTTCTTCGCTCAGTAGAAAAAGAGCATGTGGTTCGGAGCAGCAACCCCATGAAACAAAACAAAAAAGGGGACTGTTGAGAAAGTAAGCAGCACGTGGATTCGCCAACTTTCAAAAGAGAAGTTTATTCTTTTCTGTAAATTTCATACGTGCCAGCGCATCGTCTTGTAGCTTATTTTGTTCGTGTTTGTTTTTTGCCGCGCTGTGTCATCGTGTTGCCGCATAAACGCATGTCTGCTTACATTTGATAAACAAGTAGTTTTCGTCACCTGTAGTGTCTATCGAAACTTTCTTTGTATTTTATTCAACACTCAGATTTTACTCGATTCTTGTGTAAGTGCGGCATTGTAATATGCGCTGCTTATTTCCTCACTGGTTCTTAGTGCCGTTCTGTTTTACTCTTTAGCAAATAAAATATTGTTTACCAATGAAAGAGAGAGAGAAAATATATTACAAGGCAGAGAGGGTGGCCCGAGCTAGTACGCCCCTGCCTGCTACTCTGCACCGGGGAAAACGCAACGGGGGAAAAAGAGTGATGAAGTACGATGATGGGGAGATGATTAGGTAATCCGTATATACATAATAAGACACGTTTTCTAGCGTAAAGAGGAGAAGGACGCTAGTAACCATTTTTTATTATGCGGTATACCAACTAGTCCAACTGTCCGTCTTATAGTGTATATATACCATTTTCATAATTGTTGAGCTAACTTTCCTACGATGCAGTTAGCCCAATTAATGGCAGCTAGTCACTTCAAACAGAGTCTTCAAGCGCGGTTTGCTTGCGCTGGGACGCGGAAAGTGTAGACACGGCTCTCTTGACACGAACACGCATAATAGACAGCACGCGCAACTACGACCTCGTCTCCACTTGAAGCAAGAAAGTTGCTGCCATTAGTTGAGAGAAAATGTAGCGCAGGAATGCGCACTCGCGAATTGTGAAATGGGTCTTCTAGACCCTTTATGTAATCCGCAACTTTACGCGTCGGTTTACCGAACGTCTAGCATCCAGTGCATTAATATTGAAGAAGTGACCTTGAAGCACTTAGTAATACTGCATGGTCGCGTATTTAGGGAGAAATACAGCTTTCAGCTAGATGCCCCCGTCTTCTGCTGTGATAAGAAAGGACAGTCGCGCACTTTATGTTGTAATGTCTGGTACACTAGATAGCGCTCACAGTTCAGGATGTACGCACGATTGAAAAGGTGTGAGTGGCGCCGTGTTACGGCAAAGATCAGGTGAAACCTGCGGTGCGGAGTATACTGGCGCAGCTGCTGTTTTTTCTAGCCGGGAGGGAGAAACTCATGTCACTCTATTTCCCGCAATATTAATTAGAACTAACAGACAATAACGCCAAGGGAAGTATAGAGGATGTTATTTGTAATAATTGGGATATAAATGTGAAGAAAGTAAAGTGGACGAAAGATAACTTGCCGCCGGCAGGGACCGAACTTGCGACCTTCGAATAACGCGTCCGATGCTCTACCACTGAGCTACGGCGACGGTCATCCCCTCGTCCACTTCATAGGGTACACATGTGCATTTAAACCTAGGAGTGTTAGTCAGCGCCGATCACAGCCATGGCGGCGAGTGTGGAACACTCTTTTTCTGCCTTTTGGCGTCACGTAGCAAGTGACCTTTTTTTACGAGCTGGCAGCTGACCAATAATCCCTCGCATACTACCTGAAGGCACCAAGTCTGCCAGAACGAGACCCTCGCTATGAGTGAAGCAAAGAAGGTGACTTTTAGGGGCTCGTTTTTCTTTGTCATACACCCTTAACATCCCCTATACTTTCTTTCGCATTATTGTCTGTCAGTTCTAATTAATATTGTGCCTAACAAAGAAAAACGAGCCCTTAAAAAGTCATCGTCTTTCCTTCATTCATAGCGAGGGTCTCGTTCTGGCAGACTTGATGCCTTCAGGTAGTATGCGAGGGATTATTGGTCAGTTGCCAGCTCGTAAAAAGATCACTTGCTGCGGGACGCCAAAAGGCAGAAAAAGAGTGTTCCACACTCGCCGCCATGGCTGCGATCGGCGCTGACTAACACTCCTAGATTTAAAAATGCACACGTATACCCTATGAAGTGGACGGGGGGATGACCGCTGCCGTAGCTCAGTGGTAGAGCATCGGACGCGTTATTCGAAGGTCGCAGGTTCGGTCCCTTCCGGCGACAAGTTATCTTTCCGTCCACTTTACTTTCTTCAGATTTATATCCCAATTATTACAAATAACACCTCCTATACTTTTTCTTGGCAATATTGTCTGTTAGTTCTAATTATTATTGTGTTTAACAAAGAAAAACGAGCCCCTAAATGTCATCTTCTTTCCTTCTATTTCCCGTAGTTGTCTGTACGGATGGTCTGTTTGAGGCCAGTATATTTCTGTGTAATCTCTGCATAGGTGACCTCAAGAAAAAGATCGCGTCAGTCCGCAATTATAGTATTATGTAGGGCTTCCACAATATCTAACTGACAAACCGAGAAAAGATGCCTTGCTTACTAGAGCGAGCGTCTTACTTAATTTCTCCTCGTCTCTCTTTTACCTTTCTCGGGATTTCCTCACCCTCCGCCGCACTGCATGTTTCAACTGCGACTTTCCAACCAGTGTGGTCCCCGAACGCGCCTCCGGTTTCGATGAGCTCGAGTGGGCAGGCTTCGAGAAAATACGACCTGCTACCAAATAGTCCAGGGATGATGGCCACAGATTCTTGAATCCGCGACATCAACCAACGACGACGGGCCCCGTGTGTTCAGTGTGCGAAAGTGTGAATTTTCGCACACTGGACACAAGAGGCCCGTCGTCGACACTTTCGAAAGAGGGAATTTTGGATCGTCAACGCGTCTAATAAAAAGATTTGGGCCCATATTAAACACGACCGATGCCTCTCAAATAAAGAGATATCGGTTTTAAAGCACCCATTAAAAATGTCGATTAATCGATTAAGAGATTTCACTGAAAGCAATTAATCGATTAAAGGCTAAATTGATTAACAATTAACGATTAATTGATTAAAAATTTTAATCGACCATCCCTACAAGACAACCCTGACATGGCAGCGGCTACTTGAGATGAATGTCCCGTCGGCCCTCATAGATGAGCAAACTTTAGTGCAATATAACAAAAACGCCGACCAAGGCAAAATACACAAAAATAAAAAAAGACGACGTTTTGGCTTCCCACACGGGAGCCTAGGTTATGCACAGTGCATTTTCTTGGCGCACACGCACCCTTCATATGCCGTTGTTGTAAGTTGTCCAGTTTCTTTTCGTGCGATTGATCGCAACGGTGGTTCTGAAGCTTGGCGTTGAGATTTGCATGTAGCTGTATACTCGATAATTCGTGCGGGCGCTCAAATTTAATGCGGCGCCGTGCAAAAAAGGCATCATTTTCCAAGCTCCGTATCCGGTTTTTGCAATCTAAAATTCTTGCTTGCAACAACTGTCGTTCCGCCTTCGAAACTGTCGTTCCACCTTTTTGTAGAGACGAAGCCCGTACGCGTGCAGTGTCTGTGCTCTCTTCACTTCGTCATATGCAGCCTTTCCCTCTGACCTCAACAGAATACTAAGGTTGAGCGTTGGGCTAGTTGGTGCAGCATAATCCGAAAGGTGTCACAGCGCATACAACGAGAACGAGCAAAGAAGAGACGCACACGGCGCCGTGTGTGTCTCTTCTTTGTTCGTCCTCGTTGTATGCGCTGTGATACTTTACGGGTTCAGCAGAACTACAGTCAGCGAAGTCCCTACGTAACAATACAGAAATTGTAATTCTTCCTGCGGACAAAGGCAACGCCACTGTTTTGCTCGACACGAATGACTACGTGAATAAGGTTAACTCCCTCCTCGAGGATGCCAGCGCGTACCTTCCGCTAAGTAGGGACCCAACAGCCAAACTTCAAGGGCACCTCCAGAAGCTGCTCGCAGACGTCTTTCGCTTCCTGCCGCCTCAACACAAGTCTCTATATTCTCTTCTTTGCAACAATGGATCTGCGCCAGCTTTGTATGGACTGCCTAAAATTCACAAGACAGGTGTCCCAATCCGCCCTAGTGTCGATTTTACAAGGTCGCCTCTCAACAAGCTTTCGGCTTACACAGTGTACTCTCGCCGCTCGCTGAAAAAAGTGAAACGCACTTAAGGAGCTCCAGCGACTTGATTGATAAGGTACGCGACATGGTGCAGGATGACAATGACGTTCTGGCATCTTTTGATGTACGGCCGCTTTTTACAAGTGTACCGGTTGGTCTGGCCGTTCACGTGTGTAAAGCAGCCCTTGAGTCAGACCAATCATTGCCAGACAGGACGCCTATCTGATTTGTTAGGGTTGCTGTAGTTCCGCTTAGAGAACACCTACTTCATATTCAGGAGCAAATACTACAAGCAGGTGCATGCAACTGCAATGGGTTCTTCTGTGTCCGTCACTGTCGCAAACCGTACCATGGAGGCTGTTGAAAACCGTGCTCTCGCTTCATTTGCTGCCCCGCCCAAAAGTTTTCTTCGATATGTGGATGATTGTTTTAAATGCGAAGCATTTCTTAGCGAACTTCTGCGACTTTGAGCGTATCTATCTATCTATCTATCTATCTATCTATCTATCTATCTATCTATCTATCTATCTATCTATCTATCTATCTATCTATCTATCTATCTATCTATCTATCTATCTATCTATCTATCTATCTATCTATCTATCTATCTATCTATCTATCTATCTAGCCGCCTACGACTTTGTGCTCTCCTGGCCGTTTCGTTAATCGGATGTATACCAAAATTGGTGTGTCATACCATCGCCTTATTACGAACATAAATGACAGGTCATATCATGAAAATCATGACACGCATGTCATGAACAGCATGATTTACATTCCACGGCCTTAGGCTCTTGCGGCCGTTCCGTTAATTTCATATACACCAAAATTGGTATGCCGTGACAAGAATTCATGACGAACATAATGACAGGTCCTAACATGCAAATCATGACGCTCATATCATGTGCAGCATGATTTACATGACATGGTCTCTGGGCGCTCGCGACTTTTTAAATGAAGGAATATATACGAAAACTGCTATGACGAGACGTTTCTGTATGACGAACGTAAATGACACGTGGTAGCATGAAAACCATGACATCCATGACATGTACGTCATGATTTACATGCCACGCTCATCGTGCATTTGCGGCCGTTTCGCTTGCATGATATACACCAAAATTGGTATTGCGCGACACGACCGTATGACGAACGTAAATGAGAGGTGGTAACATGAAAATCATGACATGCAAGTCATGTACGACCTGATTTACATGCTACGCTCATGGTGCGTTAGCGGCCGTTTCAGTAGATTGATATACACCAAAATTGGTATTGCGCGAAGTGACTGTATGAAGGACATGAATCACAATTGGTAAGATGAAAACCATGATATGCATGTCATGTATGTCATGATTTACATGCCACGCTCATGATGCATTCGCGGCCGTTTTCCTAGCTTGATATATACCAAAATTGGTATTGCGCGACGCGACTGTATGACGAACATGAATAACAGGTGGTAACATGACAACCATGACATGCATGTCATTTCTATTATGATTTACATGCCGCGCTCATGGTGCATTCGCGGCCGTTTCACTTAGAATAACAGAGAGCTGAGCTAGTTGGTAAGTATTCATTCTAAAAAGACAGGTTATCTTCTAAAAAACAGTTATCTTCAACGTAGACCGCCACGCGTGCCGGATTGATAGGTTCGCCTGTTGCATGGGCATGCGCAGATAAGTTTTCGTGCCTTCTTTCCTTTTCAGCCGTTGTGCTTCTCTTCAGTTGTTAGTCGGCGTTTGTGGTGTCCTGACTTCTTTCTTGTGTCCTTGTTTGCACGCCCTGTCTTTTTAGAATGAATACCGTTTCACTAGCTTGATATACACCAAAATTGGTATTGCGCGAAGCGACTGTATGACAAACGTAAATGAATGGTGCTAACATGAAAATCATGACACGCATAACGTGTACGACATGATTTACATGCCATGCTCATGGCGCACTCGTGGCCGTTTTGCTAGATTGATATGCACCAAAATTGGTATTGCACTATGTGACTGTATGAAGAGCATGAATAACAGGTGGTAACATGAAAACCATGACATGCATGTCATGTATGTAATGATTTATATGCCACGCTCATGGTGCATTCGCGGCCGTTTCGCTAGCTTGATATACACCAAAACTGGTATTGCGCGATGTGACTGTATGATGAACATAAATGAGAGGTCTTAACATGCGAATCATGTTATGCTTGTCATGTACGGTATAATTTTCATGCCACTGTCATGGTGCGCTTTGTTAACTGGATATATACCAAAATTGGTATGGCATGACATGAGTGCGTGATGGACACAAACGACAGGTCATGCATTGTATATACCAGAATATGCGTTTCATTGGCATCGTGTAAACTAGATTGTGCATGCATGCGTGCATGGCAAACATGCGATATATGGCGGACTAGATGCCATGACATGAATGATTTCATTTGGCTCAAAGACAAACAAGGCGATGTATGCAGCTCTATGCTGGCTGCTTCGCATTACATCGATTCCCACAGTGCGTGGGATCTGCCGATTTTTTTGTATTGTGCATCGTGATTCCCTGCCACGATTCTTCCAACGACTAAATTCTATTGAAGCCGCGATACAATTTAGCGCGGAAGAAGAATCAGACGGCTGCCTTCTGTTCCTTGACGTCCTCGTGAAACGAGACGGTAGCCACCTGACTTTCAGCGTTTACAGAAAAGATACACATACGGTCGTTTCCTGAGCTTTAATTCTCTGCACCCGTCCTGCCATAAACGTTCAGTGGTGTCAACACTTGTGAAGCGCGCTCGGCAGATTTGCTCGAAGCAAGAAGACGCACTAGATGTGAAGACCGTTCAACGGGAGCTGGCTGCTTGCGGTTACTCGCCTTCATTCATGAACTCGGTGCAGCGACAACTGCAACGCCCAGCTCAAGCTCGTACAATCTCTACAAGAAAACGCGCATCGGTGCCTTACGTCGCAGGCTTCAGTGAAACTCTCGCTCGGGTTTTGCGCGGCTACGACGTCCAAGTGGCTCACGTTCCGGCACGCAAGCTCAGAGGCCATCTCAAAAATGTCAAGGATAAGTTGGACAGAGACGAATTTCCCGGTGTTGTGTATAAAATTCCTTGCGAAGACTGAACACGTATATATTGGCGAAACAGGAAACTGCAAATGAAGGCTCCGGGAACATTTTAATGACGTCAAGAACAAGAAAGCGGCTTCTAATGCCCTCGCAGAGCATGTTGCATTTACTGGACACGATATCAACTGGGATAACGCTTGCATCATTGCCACGGAAAGAAAGTTGTTTCCGCGATTGCACATGGAACCTTTGGCCATTCAGACTACTGCGCATACACTCAACAGGAATATCAGGACACTCCAACCCGTGTATGCGCGATGTCTGCAACACGTCATGACATGTGCATAAGAAGAGCGCACTACGCCGTTTGCTGTCATTGTGAACAAGGCTCCCGTGTGGGGAGCCGAAACGTCGTCTTTTTAAATTTTTGTGTATTTTATCTTGGTCGGCATTTCCGTTATATTGCACCATGTTTGTCCCCGACCAGACGGGATTCGGTCGGACTCTTGACTACATGAGGAAACTGTGCAGTGTGGCCACTTCTGTAGTCCAGACATGTTTTTCAGAATGTATCACAAATGGCAGAACATTATCCATAATGTTTGCTGTTTGTTTGATATGTTTTCCGCTAGATGGACATCGTAGTCCATTGTTGGAGCTGTTTGGAAGTTGTGTTTTTAGCGGCGATGGCTGCACTATACGGCTTTTTCGAAGCACGGCGTCGCGCAAAAAACGCAGTTTGATGGCTTCGCCAATGCGCCTACAAATCGCCGAATGGGCTGTTTCATCGTGACCCCTGCCGAATAAAATAAAGAATCTCTCAAGGATGTGCTTAGTTTGCAAGGCACGCGGCAAGAAGTCCGAGAGCCGATGGGACTGCGAAAGATGTGAAGTTGGTCTTCGCATGCCTGTGTACTTCAAAGTTTTTCACACACGAAAACCGCACTGAAACAGTTGATGCAGTAAGCGTCGCCTTGCGCGATTGTGCGTTTCTGCCATACAACATTAAATGCGTTGAGGCACCTTCCACTACATGGCATTTATGTAGTGTTCTTTTCCGAAGGAGTTGCAAGTATCATCGTGGCTTTGCGGTAGGACACCTGCTCGCCACGCAAACGGCCCGGGTTCAATCCCCAATGTTACCAAAGATATTTATTGTTTATTTTATATGCATCTTTCTCGGTCACGGACGATTTTTCGCTCACAACCAACGACGCCGTCACCGATGCCGACACCGGAATTTCTGCGACGCGAGCTCGCTATCGCGTTAATATGTTTTTGATGCTGCCTCTAACGGAGTCAAGGAAGTCATGTAGCAGCTACCCCGTCGCAAACAGAAAAATACCCAAATGTCGTATTGCTCTACAAACCATATGTCACTTTCTGTGATCTATGCCAACGTGCGCAGCTTTCTTCCGAATCGTGACTTGGTATCAAGCGCAGGTTTATCAACCGGTAGCGATGTACTGTTACTGACTGAAACGGGGCAGCGACGTCGCGGCGCGGCGATGTCTACGGCCCACGTCATCATCGCGCCTCCGGGAAACCCCGCTTCGGCGCCGTTTGCCATATTTACACCACCTGCGCGACGGCTGCCCAGCCTAGCTTGATTACGTGCTGTTCGTGCGTGAACTGTAGCGCAGCTAAACAAATTGTGAAGTCGAGATAGTGCAGAGACACTGTAATTCAACTTTAATGAAGAGCATGAACAGGATTGAACATTCATATCATAGAAATACTAGACCGTTATAGTTTAGCGGGCTTAGCGGAATAGCGGGGTCGTAATGCGCTTGCACAGTACACTAAACGACCCGTAGCGTTTACCGTATGCACGCTATTTTTCAGATTTAGCGTTACCGTGTTTGCGCGCTTAACGTAGTGCACGTAAAACATGGCGCTGGTTTTACACGCCCGCTTCGAACTGAATTTGGCGTTGATGTGGACGGATCAACTTCTCTCGTAGCAAACGACTGTGTAAAATGGTGTCGCTTGCCTTCAGGTAGCTTCGGCGACATAGTATTACGGATAACTTAGCGTAGTTTTTGAGATTGGTTCTCACTTCGAAAGTCCCTAGGCCTAACTAGAAGATCGGTGCAAACAAATCTGCAACATAAAAATTATCGCTTTTGCGTGGTTCATATTTATTTACTTTTATTGTTACTAACAAAAAAGTAGTAATATTGCTGGGTGCGGCGATACAGGCGAGCGTTCTAAGTTTTTTCTTTTCCCTTATTTTACCACATTCACCCTCCGCTAGGTGACGCCACCGTCCCACCTTGGGCACGTAAAGGCTATCCCGTTAAACTAAAGCGCGTTGTATGCAACGAACGTTTGCGGCACGGTAACGCTATTCTCTTAACCCCTGCTATCACGCGAACGCTAAACTACAACTGTTTACTGACTCCTACAGCTGTGTACGCGGACTTCCAGCCGGCTGCGTTCTAATTGGAATGTGGGGTGCTTTTTAACATGACAGCGTTAAAGAGCTCGTTTCGCAGAAATTCCAGTGTCGGCGGCGGTGTGGCCGTCGGCGTCCTTGGTTGTGAGCGAAAAAGCAGCGTTGGTCATGAGCGAAAATTTGAGGTACATGCAATAAAGATAGAATTCTGAGTGCGTTGCACTTTGGCCTTCCTTGAGTCACAGTGTAGGTCTCCAGCGAGAAGCGAAGGCAAGCTAGTGATTGGGAAGGCGACAGTGTGCGTGTGTGCGCGTGTGAACACACAAAAAAGGAGAAGCGGAGGCTCTTTGTCTCTCTGTATTCGGAATAATCGTGTGTGTGTGTGCTCACGCGCACGTACACACACACGCGCGGGTACACCGCACACGCAAACGCGCGTGCACACGCGCGCGCGCGCTCGCACACACACACACACACACACACACACACACACACACACACACACACACACACACACACACACACACACACACACACACACGCACGCGAATATTCCGATTCCAATGAGCCTCCGCTTCTCCTTTTTCTTCTTTTTTTTGAAGCTTAAAAGAGCACTGACACAAAATTTCGCGGCCGAGATAGCCTGCGGGATCGATTCCCATGAACATGCGTATATCATCTGCCAAATATCAACAGCGAATATAGCTTGGAAGGTATCGTAAATCAATTTTGAAGTTTGCGCGAACGATCGACACCCTCGCGCTATTGACACCCTCAAAGGTGACCCTCGGTGACCTCCCTACTTCTCTCACGTGAGAGAGAGAGAGAGAACAACTTTATTGTGGTCTGTTACAGACGTGGGGAAGAGCGCCCCCGCGCCCACCCGGCTATTCCCACGTGGGGACCGCAGGTCTAGCCTGTGGGCCCTGTCGCGGGCGTATCGGACGGCCAGGATTTGGTCTTGCGGCTTCGGGACCACGCTGCAACAAGTTATGATTAGGTCATAGCCGCCACTTTTTGCCGCGTTCGCTCCAGCAGCCTACTTCTCGGCGGCAGGGAGACTGGTTGCACGTCACGAGAAGTGAGAGGTGCTGGGGCGGAGCGCGGCGGGATGAAAGAAAAACATGGCTGATCCCTCTGTCATAGGAATCGGTATCACACGAAAGTAAAACGTGTCTTCACAGACGTAGTTGAGCGTTTGTTGTGCACTGTTTCGCCCCGAGGGCGAAGGAATGAATGCTATAGCAACAAGTTGCAATGTCACGCGAAGAACGGCAAGCAGCTCGAAACTTGCAACGCGCTGCTCAAGCAGAAAGAACGCACGGAACGAACATACACTCGACAGTTAAAGCGCGCTGGTCAAATACAAAGGAGGATGCACGAAACGAACGCACAAGTATACACAGGATGAGCGCGAAATGTCACAGTTGTAACTTATTTGTTTGTGAGCAGCGCGCTTCTTTCGCAAAAGCGGCCGCTGCAGTGACAGAAGCGACCTTCGTGCTCTCTGTAACTTCAACGCAAACCTGCGGTGAGGGCGCAAGACGTACATGATAAGCGCGGGCGCACGAGCGACCACGCCCTGTAGAGGCGCACGCTCATCTCAACGCGTGGGGCGACGACCTTTAAAGCGCGCCTTTCGAGCCATTCGCACCATCTCGGTGGTGATAACGAAAACACGCTGACGTACCCCAAACTCTCAGTACCGCCACCGGCAACTGGTGTATATAAATAGCACGCCGTTAGTACGTCGAAGAACGTGCCGTCTGTGGCGGAGTCGTTTCGCGCTGGGGATCGAGCGGTCGTAAGTTCGACTCCTGGTGGAGGAACTTTCTCTTCTAGTTTTTTTCTTTGCCATATGTTAGTCTTTATATTTTACAACGTCATATCCGTGACGGAAATGCGTCAGTGGAGCCGTGGTGGATCCCGGCATAAAACACTTTCGTGTTAATATATATGGCTCTGCAGCACCCGACCACGGCGCGGATCTCCGCGGCGCAGGGAAGGAGCGCGTCGTGTGTCGTCCGTTCTATGTCCTCGACGTAGAAGCGCTGTTTCTTCCCTTTCACCTTGATGCAACACACTTTTCTTGTCGCTGCTTGTCGTTTTATTTTTATGTGGCGGTGCTGTGGTGCTGTTTTGCGAGTTTAGGTTCTAGAAGTGCGTGCCTACTAACAATTAGCGCAATTGAAAATGCTAGTCTAATTGCCGTGGTGCTCTACGATGAGGTCGCTCACCGGCTCCTGGCTCGTCGTCGTACGGGAAGAGCACTCCGCGAAGGCCGGCGAACAGCAGCACCGTCAGCAGGGCCGGGTGTGCCCGCATGAGGCGCAGCACAGACGCCGACTCGGGCTCAACCGGCGGCCGACTGCTGGGCGCCGCACGCTCGAAGGCGCCCGGAAAGTTACGGTTGATGGCCACGCCATTGCTATTCTCGCTGGGCATTCGACGAACGTCGGGTGAGTCATATATTTAGGAGAATAGATATGTGCGCCATGAAAAGGAAATTTTAGGCGTCAGAAATAGGCAGGCAAAACAATGCGGCGGGAAAAGCAACGCATGCATTATATTCGCTGTATTGGAGACACGTTTTACCCGAAAGTCGCAAGAAAGCAAGAAAAACAAGCACCCGGCAACTATGACATCGACTCAAGTAGTAACAGAATAAAGGCGTGAGCACAACTGTCAGAAACAGATTCACTGTGTGCAATAAACAATCGTTTGAAAAGCATACACGTAGAAAGTGGACATGGATTAGCCCTTGGGTAAAAAAAAATTAAATCGATCTCACAATGTGCAAAGATCCAAGCATAGCACCGAAAACAGAAGAAAATGGGCAAGATAGAATGGAGATATAGGATGACGATGGTTTGATGATGCAGCGGTCGCACTCAAGCTGCGGAAAGGAATAAAAGAAATCAGTGAAATTCAGGTGAGCACTAGTGCAATGCTGGTAAAAGTGGAGAAAAGTAATATTGTTTGTCAAAGCAAATACAAGGAAAAAAATGCATGCGCGCAAACTACTGACAAGGACGCAGAAGACACAGACACGGAAAACGTCCGTGTCTTCTGCGCCCTTGTCAGTAGTTAGCGCGCATCCATTCTTAAAGATGATAGTCTTTCTTGAGATACTTGAACCACGGCCGCTACATAAAAAACAGGTGCGGCCTGCTGCTTCGCGTCACCGTCAATGGGCGAGCCGGGTCGGCTGAGTTGACAGTTGCGGCAGCTGTTTTGGGTTAGGGCGCCACTAGTACGGTACTCAAGGCAGACGCCGGTTCGTGTTACTGTGTGGTCGCCTCAGGATTTATGCGTGTCCGTGTGCTTTTTCGTGTGCTTTCTCGTGTCTTTCTTGTGTGTGACCGCGCGTGTGAGCAGCTTGCCTCATTACTTCGACTGGGTAGCGCAAAAACACGGAACAAAAGATAGAGACGTGTTTTTGCGCTACCCAGTCGAAGTAATGCAACTTTACCAACCTGCCCAACTTGCCGCACTTATCAGCTTGCCTCATGTTTCCTGCGCCTGAGTACGGTTTTATGGTGCGCGCGTGTGTGGCAGACGGTTTTTTCCTAGTGGTATGATGCCGTGAAGCTGTTGTGTGCTGCTGTGCATCCCGAACGCGTGAAAAGACGCTACTGTGAAGTACCACCTATTCCCATGCGATCTACAGTGTCGGGAAGCGTAATATTCGTAACAGAGCACTTCTTCTTGTCACAAACGAGCGCTAAAACAGGCGCGCCACCGCATCCTGACGACAGCATCGTCACCGCCCGATTGTTCCTTCCAACGGGCGCGCGCAACGAAAAAAAAACATGGTTGATCCCTCCGTCATAGGAATCGGTATCCGCCTCGTGCGTTGCTGCTTTCAGTGGTACTGGTGGCGCCACCAACGGCGGACGGTGGCGATAGGTGGATATGCGCGGCTCATAGAAGCCGTGGGTAAAGCGCCTGTTACTCTCCGTTTTTCCATTCATGTTTCATTCTGGTTTGATATTTGTACTGCCGACGCTGCTCCACTAGACAACCATGCCGTCTGTTACGTCCATTGTTCTATATTATTTGTTTTAAAATGACAGGCCCGTTTTTTTATGCGTGCGCGCGATGCATTGCGTACGTTTCTTACGTGCATGTGTCCAAGTTGTTTGCGTGATCTGTTAACACAGATGAAATAAAAATTGTTGCAGTACAAAACAGCATTCTTGTTTTATTGAACACCCCAAACAGTACAACAATGGCTATTACGGCTGTATGCCTGCTTAAGAAACGCACAAAAGACACGCGATTTTATCTTCGCCCAACACTCGTAGCACTCAACTAGGCCAAGAAAACCAAAATCTAACTTGCTGAACGTTTTAACAGCCGTCACACAGCTGCATAATAATGCGTGAAAGTACTGTAGCAAATGACCAACAAACATTCACACAGCGTTTTTTTTTTTTGTTCACAGACCGTATATATGAGGAAGTTCTAACTGCATTGCAATCACATATTTCGGAATATCTAATCACTTTCACCATTGAAGCCACAATCCTCTAACACATGCGCTTTAAATTGAGCATGGCATTACTCAGACTTATATAGGAAATGCGCACGCGTGGCATTACTCAGATTTATGTAGGAAATGCGCACGCATGCAATGTATCTCGTATGCTAGATTCTCCTTTGGTACGTGCAGCTCAAAATAAAATGCGATTCTAGAAGTAATGTTCGTGGAGTAGCGAGCATATAGCAGAACAACTACTTACAGCTTCACTTACCTTTGCAAAAACGGTATTCCAATTGCAATTCAATATTAACCGACGCAACAACGATAACACATCAAGACGCTTGTTGCACACAGGCGTACCAGGTTGACGCTCGAGGCCAAGCGCGGTATTTTAAGTGTAGCACAATCGTGCGCGTACAGTACGCTAGAATATTCTGGCACAATGTCGTCAAGCGCAGTCACTTCAGCGGTTCCCACGATGTAGCACCAGTTGACGTCCTCGCGTCATCAAACTTCTACGTCGCCGAGAACTACGCACACAGCTGACTTGGAAAAACGCGGTCTTGCAGGAGGCCATCTTGTCCCGCAACCAACGGACAAAAGTACACAACTGAGGCGTCTGAAACATTGCCGTTGATGAGATGGCAGCTGAACGAAATCAGGGCTCATCGTCCGACGTGTGGCCACCGCCTTAACACAATATTAACGTTGTAACGTTCAAGGAAGACGCGACGAAAGCGACGAGACGAGCCGTTCTTGTCGGATGCGCTACAGCCACTACAGCACAGTGCACAGCGCGCGCTCTCACGGCCACCGAAAGAAATAAAAGAAAGTGGAGAGAGGAGTTAGCTTGGAGCATGGCCAGTCGGTGGAAGCAAGAGGACGTGTTGCGTCATCGGTGTGGCGTATTGTCGAGAGATGGCGCTAGTTTGTTTTTGCGCAACGAAATCGCAAAGTTGATTCAAAATGCATGGGATCCTATGGGGGGTTGGGAGAGGGCACAACCGCCTTAGCCGAGCGGTGGCGCCACCATACCGATGCACGAGGCGGATAACACGAAAGTGAAACGTGTCTTCACAGAAGTAGTGCTTATCGTGTATTGATATATGAGAGCTTCCACAATGTCTCTTGGTGTTTGGCAGCTATAGCACCGTTTCGCGTAAATGCATCCATGTTGACGCCTAGTGGCATGTTTCCATCGCGACGACTAACGCCCATGATCATGATTAAACCGTTGTGATAGCTGAAGTTGTGAACATATATTTGGAATAAGCGAATTGTGAATAGCGCGTAGAGATGACACCAACAAGCTCATAATCAACACTTGTACCCGATATGCACTTCTTCAAAACGTCGTCAATTAAGGAGAGAAGCGACATGGTGTGCGCTTACTAGTAATGGGTTACCGACGCCTGTGTTCATGGGTACGTTACCACACTGCGCTTCAGCAACACGGGAGGCAGAGGTTCGTAGCTTGAGCCGCAAACGCGTGCGTCCCGCTGGCCTCTGTCTCGCTCCACCAAGGCACGACATTCGCCCGTCGAAATCGCGTCCTTTTTGCAACGCGTATTGCAGCAGTTTTGTTAGTCGGTGCTCTCGCAATCGAAGTAGTCGGCGGCGGAGAAACCCCGTTGGTGCATGTGGAACTTGCACTAATCCGATGAGACGGCGCAGGCTAACACGAAGCGAAATTCAAAGAACGTAACTGCGTCTAGGTTCCCTCAGCGACGCCAGCGCGGCAAGTGTCCCTCGGGGGTATCGAGACGCTTTAACCACTTTAACCGTGACGTCCGATATCACGCGCAATCTCGGAGTAAGCGCTAGTAAATGTCGATCATGACACATTACTTCTTTTTACCTCTCAGAGACGGCGGCACCGCCCTGCTCCGCCCCGCCTACCTACACCGCCAACAGAGAGCACCGTGCAAGAGAGAATGTGTGAAAGATATAAGGCGCGTTCTTAGAGTATCCGTCATCTGCTAAGTTGGCTTAGTTGGTTGAGCGTCGGGCGCTTACCGTCGCGGCCGCAAGGTCGTGGGCTCGATTCCCAGCGGCGGATCTTTTTCTTAGTTTTTTTCTTTCTCACCCGTTGGCGTCCATTTTATCAACGTCATAACCGTGACGGAAGTACTTGGTGGACCCCGGCATAAAACACTTTCGTGTTAAAAAAAGTCGCCCGCATCTTCCCACGGGGGAAGTCGAGTAAATGCGTCGCAGAGTGGTGGCGGTATCGCGTGAATGTTGCATTATTGGGTATGGTTTGGGAATGCTTAATTGTTACACGATGCGCACACCAAGTACGACTTGGACGGCTGCAACGTGCACAAAGTTCCGGGTCCGCAGCTCGCTTCAAGCGCTTGCGTTCAGCGTCGTATGCTCGTCTCTTCGAAGCCTTGTCTTCTGTGTTGCTTGCTGTTGTTGACCCCGACGACGGTGAGGGTGGGGTAACGTTGCCTTCAACGAGTGGTGGGACGCTCATTGAAGGTATACTGTTGCTTCCATCGCATCTACTCGAGTCAAGCAAAGCGTCAAGTCAAGCGAAAGCGAAGACGCCCTTGACTGAATTCCGAACTCGCGCTTCGCCGCTTATATACACACCGCCCGCGTTCGATCAAGAGGAGGGAGGGACGGAGAGGAGGGAGAGGAGAGGCCTGCTACCGGCACGAGACGAGCCGAGCATGCGAGGGAGGGAGAGGAGAGGCTTGCTGCTGGCACGAGACGAGCCGAGCATGCGCAGTGGGGGTGTGGACGGCGGCCGACGCCGCAGGTGCGACTAAGAAATGCTCCGCATTTAAAAAGAAACAAGCATCAAAAGGTGCCCAGGGCGTGCCCTCACCCTGCCCTATCGAAGATGCCGTCACGACAGTCTAACGGCCGCGCAGATCGGGAGAATTCAAGAAATCAAAGTGGAACCGACCGTTTCCGCGGACGAACTGGCGAGACGAATCCCTCTCCCCTAGCTCTTCCTGTGCTACGTGCTACGCGCCGAACAATCACTTGGAATGTTCGCGAAAACGGGAAGGATCCAAACGATATACGACGGAGGGTAGGACAGGATAGTCGGCAAGAGTTATGTTGTTCGAGTGAGTCGTGTAGTGCGCTCAGTCGACCTTGGAGAATCAAGTGATGACGCCGTGGGAGAACTGTTTTGAAGAATGTTGCTGAATGACGGTGATCAGAGCTGGAGTTCGTTTGAATGTTTCCTGGAAGAGAAATATTCGATAAACTTTCGAAGAATTGTAGGCTGCACACGTTTGGTGAATATTCAAGACCTTAAGTGTTCTTGGATAGTTTCGAATGGATGAGAGTGCATTTGTAGCACGGTAAGTTCGTTCCTGTTGCTTTAAACACCATCTAAGTGATGTGAGTTGTAATTGATACCTGCCGAGTGTGCAAGTTTGTGTGATGCTTGTAGTGCCTTAACTGAGAATACATTTTGTTTCTGTTATCAACTCTTGGCTCTATTTGGCGCACTAAAAGGACCTACATTTAAACTCTGCGCGCTTGACGTGGTGTGTATTGGTGGGACGATACGTCAGCCCTTGGAATCTGCCCGGCGACCCCCTGCCCATAGACGTCAGACTCTGCCCAGGCGGCGCTGCGAAAGACACCGCCACCAGCGCCCTCATTGCAGCCCTGGCACTAACTGGGTAGTGCAAAGAGAGCCGTCCGCAAGCGAATGTGCATAGGCCACAATATATCCCTCCTCTTTCGTTGGTGTCCAGGCGCCGTTTCCTGAAAATCAAGGACCTGGAAAGCTTCTTCCGCCAATGCACGCTTCAGAAACAAAGAAAACTGATCAAAGCAAACTGCGAGTACAATGCAAAATTAGTTTTAGGTATTCCCGCGCGCTGCAACTCGCAAGTACAAGCGAGCATCACACGACATCGAATTCGAGGCAAGCCCTCCGACATCCGTTCTCTAGCGCCTAAATGCGTTAAAATCGGGTATATACGTAATGCCACAGCGATAAAGTACATACACGATCAATTTACTTAGCTATGCATCTTACGATCAGTGGTACAAAACTCCGTTCATCAGGGACGAATGGGCCCGGCGATTTTCGCCTTTGCAGTTGCATTCTCCGTTAATTCATCTCTCGCTTCCTGTGCATTGGACTGTTTTATTACGCATCCTCAAATGGTCTCTTGATGGTCGTCTTCCGTTTGTGTGTACTGCAAATGGGGATACGTGCGTCCACTTTCGCGGGGTACAACCAAAGGCAAAACCGTGGCCTACGAGATAGCTACGGCAACCGCGGAGGACACGGGCGAAACAAACCTGAAGGTGGTCACGACCAACATTCTGCGATTTACTTGTATGGCGCACGTGTTAGCTAGTTAGAACCAGTACTCTGAGCCTTCAAAACGTACTACGTCCGCGATGATGTATTGTGACGACCAACTCGTCGCTGTGTGCGTATCACGCGTCTTCAGACTGCCTCAAGCTGCTCACTTCGTGTTACACGACAAGCACCGCGGTCAGAGCCTCTGCTGAGCTTCATAGTCAAGGTTACCACGGTTCTCCATCAGGGCTACGCAAAACAACAGCAGAGCAACATTATCACACTTTCTCATGCGACCGGCTGTGGAGAACACGGGTACTTCGCTGACCGAACACGCTCGCAACATCCCATATCCAGCGCTCTCGCCTTTCTTTTTCGTACAACAACTATGGAAATCGGTAAAACTGAACGTTGTTATTCAGTCTTTTACGTCCGTGGCAATTCACAACGCAACAGTGCGTCTTTTGCGGCGTTTATTCGTAGCGTGCGGAGGGGTCTCGTCTGCTGCTGTTTTCGCCGTCGTTCTGGCGAGTGATCCAGCAAGCACTTCACGACGGTACGGTGGCGCGTCCGACTAGCGGAGAGCAATTCACAGCTTTCGTTCTGTGTGTTAAATGCGCAAACACACGCGATATTAAGCTCAATCGTTGTTTCGCACTCGCTAGTTCCACCTGGTCCCATAGCAAACTGTGCGAGGGAGTCGGTTTATGCGCCCCGCCACGGTGGTCTAGTGGTTATGGCGCTCGACTGCTGACCCGAAGGTCGCGGGATCGAATCCCGGCCGCGGCGGCTGCATTTTCGATGGAGGCGAAAATGTTTGAGGCCCGTGTACTTACATTTAGGTGCACGTTAAAGAACCCCAGGTGGTCGAAATTTCCGGAGCCCTCCACTACGGCGTCTCTCATAATCAAATCGTGGTTTTGGGACGTTAAACCCCAGATATTATTATATTATTATTATGAGTCGGTTTATGCACTACTCAATACTTCTCCGACAGGTGGCGCCACACGTCTTGGAAACTCCAGAGTCTGACGTCTATTGACGGGATCAGCGATTCAGTGACACTTTTCATTTCAGGTGAGTCGAACAGGCAGCATTCATGAAGAGTATTGAGGCCCACTCTAGAATAAATTGGTACTCCTAGGGCAAAGGTTCACATTTGTGGGGTGATCGGCATTTCTAATAACAACTTCAATATTCAACCTGTAATGTGCAACTATAAAAATTGGCCGCGTATCTGCGTGCTTCGCTGCAAACGTCGTCTAAAGACAATAGAAGAGGCGCTGCGCGGGATATGGACGCCATCTGGCAACACGTCGGGAAACATGAGTGCTGTGTTGCGTGCTGGTAGTCCCGGCGCAGCAGCAGGCGAAGACCGGCGGTGACCAACGCGACCGGTGGGGACGCCGGCCAGCCCGAACATGCGGTTTTGCGCGATGCGCCGAAGGAAAAGAAACGTCCGCACTCAACGAGTGCTCACCACAAACTCTCTTATTTACACGTCGCCTGGATAAAACAGGAATGCCAGAGCGGCGCCCTCTGTCATTCGTACAATGCAATACTTAACCGAAACCGAAACACAACATGAGCTTGTGCATAGGGCACGGAGGAAGACAAGTTTCAGCGAAGTCGCATTTTCAGCGCAGCTTAAGAAACTAGGGTCTTTAAAATTGCGTATCTATGTATTTTCATTTAAAGGAACAGACCACCTAATACTTACCTAATGATGTTGCGCCTCAGATATGCGTAATATTTATTTTTTGATCGACAACGTTCACAAGTATGAACAGCCGTACCAGTTCAAGATGGGTGGGCGGTAAGCAAGTGGTTCAACTTTGGCCGGGTGGCTGAATCGAGTGACGTGCCGACAAACAGAAAGACAGACCAAAATTTCTGCGTTTAAGTTCCCCAAGAAAGACTATCGTCTTTAAAACGCGTTATCTACGGCCTGATTGGAGTAAGTGTCGCGCATACAAACGTGACTGTCGAGGTGCTTCTCCATGAACAGCTGTACCGGTGTGGTGGCGCCAGAGTGTGCGCAAGGAGAACTAAGCCCCAGACACCGCTTCAGCACCACGCAGCAGGCCGCACCTATTTTTTTATCTAGTGGCCGTGCTTGAACGCAGAAATTTAGGTGTGCCTGTCTGTCTGTCTTTCTGTCTCTTACACAATTCAGCCACCCGACCAAATTTTAAGCACTTGCTGAACGCCCAGCCATCTTCAACTGGTAGCTGCGTTGATACTTGTGACAATTGTCGATCAAAAACCAAATATTACGCATATCTGGGGCGCAACATCAATAAATTATTCCCTGGCGGTGTCAATTGACACCATGACACAACATTTCCCCTAGCACCTCGGAAATGAAACCAAAACTGGCCATCCTTGGGGGAATACTTCTTCAATGATCCCCACTGCGTTTGACACCAAAATGGTGAAATGCTTGCGGAGCTGGGAGCCGTAGTGAAGAAGAAGCTTGACCGAAGTCATGGGTGACGCCGTGGCGGGTCAGCCGAGGCGGCTAAGCGCAACTTTCGGGTCGACGTACCGAAGCTGTTTCAATGAGTATCACATTGAAAAATGAGACGTGGTTCACATTTTGTGTACTCTAGTGAATAGCGGGAAAAAAGATGTCATTTTTCTCATTTCATAACCGCTGAGCCCTGATGACCTAATTTGATGTCATGTCTGTAAATCCATTAATAATTGCACCACTGGCTCAATTTTTCGTTTGTGGTCTTCTGAGGTCATAACTATTGGGAAAACAAACACAAAAAATGTCCCCGACCAAAATAAAAAATCCAGGGCTGAAAGGGTTAAGTGGTGGATTTCTTTGCTCGAAAATACATAGCTACGTAATTCTAAAGACCCTATTGTTTCTTCGGCTGCGCTGAAAATGCGACGCTATGCACGAAAAAACCCTCTGCCGACCATATGGTGCTGCCACCTAGCAGTGGCCCTGGGTTCTGCACAAGCTCATGTTTCCCGATGCCACTGCCAGATGGCGTCCATATTTCACGCAGCGCCTTCTATATTCTATCAATACCAGCCAGATGCGACCGATTCAACATAGAGAAGAGCATCACGGGTGGCCGCGGATGAGACCAGGACTCATGTGTAACGGCCGCCAGAAGACTGTCGTCTTTCGACGACATTTGCAGCGAAGCACGCAGATACGCGGCCAATTTTTTTCCTTGCAAGTGTGAACCAACTCGCACAGCAGCAATTTTTACTGAACCAAATACAAGGCTTTAGAAGAAGACGTAAATAAAGAATAAGGGGACAGCAACGAAGCCATAAGCATCATAATTAATGAAGCAGCCACCGGAATGGCAGGCAAAGCACCAAGGCACGAAGAGGAAAGAAAGCTCTCTGAAACCGCTAAAGACCGCTAAAGTACAGGCGAGCCTCCTGCTGCGCTGTCATACGGCGAGCTACGTTTCGGTGGCCGCCTACCTCCGCTACAGTGGCGGAAACTCATGACGCTGCTGCCCTAACACCCCGACGACATCAGGTATTTTGACATGCTCCACCATCAGAAGTCCTTACTGCGATCAAGCTGTTGTTGTGAGTGAGTGATGACGCCGACGACTGGCTAGACAATCACAACCGCGTGAGTTTGCGCAATGTTTGGATCGACAACACGCAGTTGACTAGCATCTCGTTCTATCTGAGAGGCGTTGCGAAGCGTGATTGTGGCATGTCAAAAGGGCACATTTTATGAACAACTTGCAAAAAACCTTCGCACCTATATCTGACCGCTAAGATGTCACCGAACAGAAAATTGCTACGTGTTTTAGTGCCTTCTTCCTTTTTAGTGGACCAGTGGTGAGTTGCGGAATTTTCCCAATTTCTGTGGTACATACCCGTTTATGATAATGACAGTCTTTTTGTGATCGGCGGTTGGGCTAACTCTTGCCTTCTTCATTTTAGGGGCATTTTAGGGTCCGTGCTCTCGGCACAGCACCGTGTAAAATCCCGTAAAAAAGGTTTAACAATAGACTTATATCAATCCTAATTTTGCCAGAAGAATATAAAACACCTACAAGCACAAACCCTTTATACTAGTCGGTGATTTCAACGTAGACATTATGGACCTTAGGACCTAGCTTTGTCATCGACGCTCACTCCGCTGTCATGGTGGGTAGAAAACCGTTGCTATAGTCGAAACATATGTGTGTATGTGAATATAAGGTTTACAATGTACAAACAACAATCGTAACTGTGACGAAACAATATAAAACACCTACAAGCACAAACCCTTTATACTAGTCGGCGGCTACAACGTAGACATTATGGACCTTAGGACTTAGCTTCGCCCACTCGTCATCATTCACTGCGCCGAGGTGCGTTCCATACCACACACTCTTTTTCTGCCCCAAAATGAAAAGGTCAAAACACCATAAAAATACCGACATTAAGCTCGCAAAGCATATGACAGCACAATGCACGCTGGAGTGAAAATACACGAGAGGACGCTGCCGTGAAAATGCGTATGTAAGCGCGTTCCAGACCACACATTCTCTTTCTGCCATGGATGAAAAGGAACGTAAGGTGCGGCATGCGGCGGCTCAACGGGAACGCCGACGACAAGCTTCTACTCCGGAGGTGAGGGGGCGGGAAGCGGCGGCAAAACGGCAAGAACGAAAAACGGGAGATTCACGGTTACCGAAAGATCCTCAGTGCTTCGCGCACTCATCATCATTCACTTCGTGGATATGCGTGAATTTTTTAAAACTTCCACATGAGTCATGTATTTTGTACATCTAGAGAGAGAGAAAACTTATTTTCAAAACCCACGTCCGAGTCTACGCTCTAGGATTAGGTTTCCCTGACCTCTCCCAAGAAGGCGACGACGTCCTGGCTCTATGCGATCGTGTCGACCGTAGAACGATGGAAGCCGAAGGTATTCGACCTTGTATGATGAAGACTCCATAGCGCTAAAAAAAAAATAATAATAATAATAATAATCAATCAATCAATCAATCATTTATTTAACGTGCCCAGGAACAACTGTGAGGTCTTTGTGCAGGCGCACGCAAAAAAAAAATCAATAAAAATAAACAATACAATACAGACAGTCTTCAGAAATAAAAAGAGCAAAAACACGTAGACAAAGAGAAATGAACACAAAAGGGGAGGAGTAAAATAAGACAATATGAGAAATATTGAAGGGGAATAAAAAATTAGATTGCACATATACAACTATGCGGAAAGACGGAGAAGGGAAGACTTTGTACATTGTGTCATACTATGTCAAAACAGTGCAGAGCTCGGATAAAAACAACGATTGTGGACTATGAGAAACGTCAAGATCAAGAAAATTAATATTATAAAGACTTTGTAATCTGTGAACGGTAGAGTGTTGGAAGAAGCAGGCGGGTACATGAAACGGTCTGTTCTCTCTGGTTAACTTACGCGGAATTCGAAAATTAACACCATTGAGAAGTACAGGGCAGGATATGAAACCGTGGACTAGCTTGTAGAGAAATAAGAGATCAGAACGATTTCGTCGGCAGTGAAGTGATGGCAGTGATAATGACTCAGCAGTATTTCAACGAGATCCAGAGTCATTTTTAGCAAAGCGATGGTTATATATGCTGAGGAATTTTTTCTGGACTCGTTCAATGGTGTTACCGCTGGATTGAGCAATGCCATTCCATATCACGGACGCATACTCAAGTTGCGGAAGACATATTGCCGTGTACAATTTATGTAGGGCCATGGGAGACCTGAATTCTCGAGATATTCTACAAACACATCCGAGAGAACGAAGGCCCCGCATAGCAGCACGCTTAACGTGAGAAGAAAAGTTTAACGCGCTGTCAACAACAACACCAAGATCACTGATTTCATAAACCTTGCATAACGGCACAGAATTGACAAAGTATTGAAATGACACGCTAGATGTTTTGCGAGTGATAGACATGAATTTTGTCTTTGAGGTATTTAGAGAAAGGTTATTGCCGTTGCACCATTCGGAAAAAGAACACAAATCTGACTGCAACAAGCGACAGTCGTTAACTGAACGAATTAATAATAATAATAATAATAATAATAATAATAATAATAATAATAATAATAATAATAATAATAATAATAATAATAATAATAATAATACGTTATTGTACACAGCCTCAAAAAAGTTAGTTTCGCCGCAACGGCGAACCAGTGAATGCGATAGAATAAATTGGAATGTAACGCGAAGAACGGAAAGCAGCTGGAAATTGCCAGCGCGTCGCTTGAGCCAAAAGGACGCACGAAAGGAACGCACACAGCACGAGCGCGAACTAACGCGTCACAGCTCGACACTTGAAGCGCACTGCTCAAACATAAAGCAGGACGCACGAAACGAACGAACAGCTACACACAAGACGAGCGCGAACTAATTGTCCCAGTTACTTATTTTTGTTTGAACAGCGCGCTCCTTTCGCAAATGCGGCCGCTGCAGCGAGCGAAGCGAAGCACCCCACCGGCCGCCCCTTCTTTCCTCGAGATAAGCGCACGAAAGCGACCACGCCCTGTAGGACGAAGAGCAACGGCATTCGCATGAGCGGGGCGACAATCTTTAAAGCGCGCCACACGCGCGCACATCGCGCCATCTATGTGGCAACTAAGAAAGCATGCTGAAGTACATGTTGTATATAAATAGCTCGCCGTTAGCAAGATGAAAGACGGTGCTGTCGTGGTCTAACGTCTAACGCGGCGGGCTGCAAAGCGAGAGGTCGCCCGTTCGATTCCGCGTCGGAAGGTATTTATGAATTATTTTTCTTTGTGGCTTTTCTATATATATACATACTTATACATATACGGTGAATGACGGCGGCGAAGGGGACGGATATTTTCCAGCCGAGACTGTCCATATAATTGCTATTGCAATAAAAGCACAAAGAAACGGGCCTGTCGAAGTCTCCGACGACTTGTGTGACTAGGCTCGGCAGAGCCGGTTACAGCGATGTGGTTACAAGGTCACAAAGTAAGTTTTTTTGTTTTTGTTTTTGCCAACGAACAGACTGACAATAAACACCAATGCTTGTTTACTGGCAGTAAATAAAAATGGAACAAAGAGGGGTTAAGAGCATATATTACATAGATGTAGACCATACCCAATGTAATTTCACAGCTCAGAGAATCATTTCTTGAACTGCTTTTTTGAAGTAGCCGAAAAAACTCTTGCGGTAGTTCATTGAAGATTTTAGGGATATATACACTTCTGCACGCTTCTCCATATTTCGTAGAAGACCTCGGTACAGTAAAACGCTATAATTCAATCAATCAATCAAACGTTTATTTAACGTGCCCAGGAACAACCGTAAGGTCTTTGTACTGGCGCACGAAAAAACAACAACAAAAAAACAGAAAAATATCAGGGACAAAAAATGTTATAAACTTGCACATATACAACTATGCGCAGGAAAAAAAAAAGACAACAGTGGGTGTGTTCCAATACTCACCGTAGACGGCTAAATAGACAGCTAAGTGGACAGCGACCATCTTAAGTCCCATTCCAATTCTCACGTAGCCGGCAAAATAGACAGCTTCGAGAAAGACAAAAACGATGCAGGCTACTTTGCTGTCCAAACAAGATGGCGGCTCAGCGCAATGCTCGCGTAGCTTGGATCTCGCCGGTATGGTCGTCTGTACACCAGTAGGCGCTTTTCCAGGCGCTCAATGTAAGCTACGTTAATTTTTTCATAGGTTTGAACACGAAAGAGGCTAAAGAAAGAACATTTACGTTTCTTTTTCTTAGCTTTCTCTTCTCGACGCTAGGTGGCATCACGTCGCGTAGACGTCTTCCAGACGCGTTCCATTTGTCGGACAACATGACCTCGATGCTGTCTTCTAAGCTGTCAGCGTAGACTGTCTACGATGCTGTCCAGAATTGGAACACAGCCAGTGTACGAGGCTTTGTAAGTACAGTGCAAAGCTCGGAGCAGAACAAGGACTGGGAGCTGTGAAAAACATCGAGCTGCAGAAAGTAAGCATTGTAACGACGTTGTATCCTGCCAATGGTCGAATGTTCACAGAGGCAGGCGGTTACATGAAAAGGTCTATTCTCTTTGGTCAGCTTACGTGGAATTCGGAAATTAAGACAGTTGAGCAGTACAGCGCGAGATATGATACCATGCACAAGCTTGTGAAGAAATAACAGACCAGCGCGATTTCGTCGGCAGCAAAGTGATGGCAATGATAATAATCCAGCAGCGTTAGAACGAGATCCAGAGTCATTTCTAGCGAAACGATGGTTGTAAATGGTTAGGAATTTTTTCTGGACTTGCTCAATGGCGTTGCTGCTGGAATTCGGAATGCCATTCCAGATCACAGATGCATACTCAAGTTGAGGAAGACATAGCGCGGTGTACAATTTTCGGAAGGGCATAGGAGAACGGAATTCTCTAGACATTCTGCAAACACAGCCTAGGGTGCGAAGACCCCGCAAAGAAACACGCTTAGCGTGAGCAGAAAAGTGTAAGGTGCTATCAAAAAGAGCACCTAGATCATTGATCTCACATACCTTACACAACGACACAGAATTGACAGAATATAAAAATGGCACACTAGATGTTTTTTGAGTGAAACGCATTACCTTGGTTTCTGAAATATTTAGGGAGAGGTTATTGCTCCTGCACCATTCAGAAAAAGAACACAAATCAGACTGCAGCAAGCGACAATCGATAACTGAATGAATTTCCTTAAATATCTTTAAGTCATCGGCATACAAAAGGAAAGAAGAATTCCGAATGACAGAAGAAACATCATTAACATAAATTAAAAAGAGGAGTGGGCCCTGTACCGACCCTTGAGGAACCCCACTAGTAGCTTTATACAAAGAGGACGTTTGGCCACTAACGGCAACATAACATGATCTATCAAGAAGATAGCTATGGAGGAGATTCACAATTGAAGAATCAACATCAAAGTGTGCAAGTTTATCCACAAGCAGCGAATGGCTGACAACGTTGCTGAGGTCACAGTAAATAGCGTCAACCTGTCCTCTCTGCGAAATAGGCGTAGCTTAAGAAACTAGGGTCTTTAAAATTACCTATCTATGTTTTTTTTTTACTAAAGGAACCCACCACCTAATACTTACCTAGTGACGTTGCGCCTCAGATATGCGTAATATTTACTTTTTGATCGACAACGTTCACAAGTATGAACAGCCGTACCAGTTCAAGATGGGTGGGCGGTAAGCAAGTGGTTCAACTTTGGTCGGGTGGCTGAATCGGGTGACAGAGAGACAAACAGAAAGACAGACAGACAAACAGACCAAAATTTCTGCGTTTAAATTCCCCAAGAAAGACTATCGTCCTTAAAAAAGAAAACTCACAAGGTTCCTTATGACAATGACGGCTCGAAGGCGATAGCCGTCCACTGTCGCTGTTTTACCGTGCGCTGCATATTGCCACGCGCCCTTGTTTATTTGTACATGCAATCAGGCTTCGCCCACTGTCTCCACCGCTCGTCAGCGCGCCTTAAACGCTACTACTCGAGCTGACCAGCTGTGCTACTTTATTTGGAACCTTACGTCGTATCTGTTTTTTACAGTCTGTTGACAGCATCGCGGCGATGCTTCTTCCGAGCGGGGAATAGTCACGGACGCTTTACATCGATGCTCTGCCTTTCGGTGTCGATTACCGTTGCCTGAACAAGGTCACGAAGAAGGACGTATATCCACACTTAGGCATGTGCAGCGCTCACAAAAAAGGGTGTTTCAGCTCCTCTAACATGAAACCTGATGAGGGGCGAAGCACGCAGTGTGCGCCGGTGTTTCCCACAGAAAAATCGCGGCTAATGGGCAATGAGAGACAGAAGACGGATGTGTTTCAACTCTATACTTATGTGCATTTATTTACAATCAGTCATCGCGTAGCTAATCCTTGTCAATATGCATAATGTATTTCTCTCGTTCTTCTCCCTCCTCCTCATGCTCCTGGCCTTGATCCTGCGCTTCCAAGTCGTAGATCGTGCTGAAATTACCATTCCTTTTGCTCTTCGTTATTACCGCCTTGTGGTCGGTGAAATGGAGAGCCCATGGTTCTTCAACTGGGTCTAATCAGAAGTTTGCAAAGACGAGGTCGATGCATGTTCCTCGGATGGCTGTTGGTCGTTTCCAGTCCCAGGAAATGCACCCAAGACCGAATTGATACGTCATATGCTGCATGATCCAGTTGCCATCCGTGATTTCCATGTTAACGTCCTCGACTGGTATAGGGACATCCCGCTCAAGTTTGCGCGCCGACGCCAGCGCTTGCCATTCCCCTGCCGGAAAAAGCGTACAACTGTAGAGCGGTACGACCCTTCCGCTCCCTTTGACTCCGCGCGCTGCACGTGAAGCGCGCGCTGCACGTGAAACGCCCCTCGTAACGCGATGGCACCCCGACAGAAAGGGGGGAACTATTGCTGCGTCTTCAACTGTCACAATGGCCATGCAAACACGAAGGGGTCGGCTCCGCCAGTGAAATTCTACCGATTCCCAAACAGATGGCACGAAAAAAGCAGACGACAGGCATGGATGCGAATCTCACGCTTGAGTGGGCACGACCACAACTACGAAAAAAGAAAAAACGCCAGGCCTGCGCTAAAACCGCAGCACAGTCACAGCGAAAGCTGGAAGAGCGGCGTTTCTAGAGCCCGTTAAGCTCTCTTGGGGCTACAATACAAGTACACTAGAAAGGTACCCACTACGCCATAAATCACAATTTTTGTGAAGTTTGGAAGCACCTACTAAGCCATTATTCGTCATTCTGCGGAGAAGCGAGGCACCAGCTACACGTCTGTAAGGCATTATGTGCACTTTGTTCACGCGACGACTGATGACGATGAAGAATTATGGCTCAGCCCTTTGTAATGGGTTGGAATCTTTAAACGGCCCACCAGTTATGTAATTTGCATTGGGGACGCCCGGTCGCTATTTCCCTCTCCCGTCATGCTGTATAACATACGTTGACGTGGGAAAGAGACGGGGGGGGGGGGGAGCGAAGAACTTTACTGAGACCCCGAGGAAATGGATCATACGCTTATGGGCTTCCTTGGCAACCAATACAAGTGCCCTTGCGAGGAACCCACTACGCTATAAATCATTGTAATTTTACTGAGACCCAGAGGAAGTGTATCATGCGCTTATGGGCTTCCTTGGCAACCAATCCAAGTGCACTTGCGAGGAACCCACTACGCTGTAAATAATTGTAATTTTTGAGAAGTACGCCAGCAGGCACTCTGCCATTTTTTGTCATTCTACGGAGAGCGTTGGTACCTGCTAAACCCATGTAAGGCATTATGCGCACTTTGTTGATGCTGTGCCTGATGATGAAGAATTATGGCAGGGTCCTTTGTAATGGGTTGGAAGCATTCAACAACCTGCTCGTTGCGCAATTCGCATTGTGTGACGCCTGGTTACAGAATTCGCGTTGTGCTACGCTTGGTGCTTATTTTACTCTTCTACCACGCTATATTGCATATGCTAATGTGGTTCCTTCCCGACATGAAGCCTGTATAGGACCTTTTAGAAAAGCAGTTTCAAGCACTGGCATGGCTCAGAGGTTGAATACTGGGCTCCCACGCAGAGGACCCAGGTTCGAACCTCATTCCATCCTGGAATTTTTTTCTTATTTAGTTTTTTTTCTTATTTCGAGCGATACTGGTTACGGACACCGGCGGCGGCGGCGGCGGCGGCGGCGGCGGCGGCGGCAGCGGCGGCGGCGGCGGCAGCGGCGGCGGCGGCGGCGGCGGCAGCGGCGGCGGCGGCGGCGGCGGCGGACAACTACGGCGCCGAAAACGGCCGGTGAAATGATCTCATAACAGCTTTCGCTGTAAAAAAAAGCATTAGGCATTGTTGCACGTCCGTTGCCGTTTTTTTTTAGCAGAGACAGTGAACTAGTTGTTACTGAGTGTACAGGTACAGCCCGTACAACACGGTGTACTTTGGATAGTGACCAAGATAAAATGCCTTGACAGCAATTGGCTCTTCTCCCGCAGATTGCACAAAAAAGTTTTTCTGAAAGCGCGGCGCTCGTCATGTTCCTATTAACAATGCTATGTCAAGTTGATAGTACGCACGCTGTTCGTGAACTCGGAGTACCGGCTATGAGAACGGCGATAATGCAAGGAAGAACACGCGAGGTAGATGTCAATTTTTGTTCCGGGAAAGAAAGGAGCCCAAAATAAACCATTTATTTTTGGAGTGTTGCGTACCGCGCGATAACTCGAATGGTTGCTAGTAAATTAAGGTATCCCGACTAATAGCAGTCACAGCGCCAGGGCCGCTTAACCTAAAGCACGAGAAGCGGCCTTACCCATGCATCGAGTAACAAACATAGGGAGTGCGTAGTACACACAGCAAACCAAATAAAACAGGTATATAATTATGAACGTACAGAACATTGTGCTAACTCCACATCGTAAACAGCGTCGTCCTTCACTTGCAAAAAGCACTTCGCTCTGACGAGGACGGCGTCGTCTGCTATCACTTGCTCCACATCTGCTACATGGCTGAGCAGACGCTGACCTTTCACCAAACTGCTGCCACGCGGACAGAAGCGTGTACATCCTAACCGCGCGCAAAGCGAAATTCTCAAAAACACGTGCAGAAAGCGTGCAGCGTGCGAGCAAAGCAACGCGTTTTCAAGACAGCTTGAACGGGACAGCGGAGGGGTGAACACTCGAGTAACCAGTTCTCTCCCCACATTGACTGACAGCGCCCGGCGCCGCAGCGCCTCCCACGGCGTGGGTATCCCCTATAAACGGCGTGTTCTTGTACTTTTCGCTGCAGCGATACAAGCGCAGGGCCTGACCGAGGTAATTCAACAAATTGTTTTGAGAGAGAGATTCGGAGCTAAGTATACTGCCATGATAATTGTGCCATTCGCTAGCTGTATTGCTGCGTGTTCTTCGTTCATAAAGTATTGCTATGTGTAATCCAAGGTTTACCTCGGACTCATGATAAGTTTCATGTGAATGCTGACACCGGCCGCCGGATGGTATGCGTCTGTTGTGCAGACGACCGGCAGGAACCCGTCGATGTACGGTCGCCTCGCGTTCCATGTTTCCGTAATGCAGAGGATGTCTGCTTTGGTTATTAGCGGGTCATGCTTGATGTCGTCTGCATATTTATCGAGGGAACGAGAGTTTCGCAAGATCAGAGTGGATTCTGTATCACGGCCTACTTTTCCAAATGTTTGCAGATACCATTGCGTCAGAGTCGGCAGTCGGTGTTGCTCAAGGCGTTTAAACTCGTCCACCGTGTTCTTATCCATGTTAGTTTCTGTATGGTAGAAGTGGTGACCCTTCTCCGAATTGGTCAGATAATGTTTATTTAAATGTGTACAGTGACAAAGGGCTACGTATAAGAACTTTCGCGGATGTCTTTTATTATACTCGCAAACTACCGCTGAGTAGGTTCCTCCTTGCAACTTATGAACGGTTACCGCGCTAGCCTGCACCAGCGGAAACGGCTTTCGTCTACGTACATGCAACGCCTGTCTTGCGATCTAGAGTTATGGTAGCCACGCGAGCGTCAATTGGGACCCACGTCGGGTTGACGCCATGATCGTTTTGTCTAGCTTCGCTTACCATGCGCTTCGAGTGGAGACGAGTGAGCTTTCCTGTTGTCGGAATATCGAACTGTAATCAGAGTTGTTTAGGGAAATCGTCTACTGCAGGGGTTAGCAACCTATTGAGGCGGAGGGCCGAGTTGCGTGAGGCCGACACGGCGGGGGCCGGACGGCAAGTGGAGGTGGAGGGGTGCTTTGCAGGCGAAGAGGACAAATTCGGCGAATTGACAATAATGTCCAAAACTGGAATAGACATCATGTTTATTTGCAGCACGCATGTCACAAGCTTGCAATTTAAAAATATAGGTTACCAGCAAAAAAAAAAAAAAGCTTTTTCAATGAGATATTTGGTGCCGAACGTTCTTGCTAAACAAAGGAAATGAAGATGTCATCTTGCTAAATCTGAAAATGGGGGACAATGCGAACTGGAAGCGATGTTTCTTTGTTCCGGTATAACGCCATTTCACGCCAAAACTGTCATGTCGGCCTTCAGATAGGAAAGTGAGAAAGGGGGGATAGGTTCTGAAGTCGTGCTGGGGGCCGCATAATACTGCCCCGCGGGCCGCAGTTTGCCCCGGTCTACTGGATGCTCACACAGTCTAAGCGTTCCGACTGCTCCGTTAACTAACCCATCTATCACATCGATGTTAGCAGTGATCATATACGGTTTGCCCAGTACAAGGATTATTTCATAAGGAAGGTTCGGAAATTCGGACACCCGCAAGACCTTGTCTCGCGCTTTCTTCGTCTCGCTTTGATTTCTGCAGTTCAGGTACGTATCCTGCGCGGGAAGCCGAGCCATTTCTCTTTCGTAGGACTGAGAAACGAAGGCGCTGAAGGCATCGTTTGAGTAGAAGAGCCATATTGCTGAATGTGCAAGGCTTCTTCCGCGCTAACGAATTGGTTCTCGAGTAGCTGTACTTCTTCAGAAAGCACATCTTTTCCATCTCCAATTTTTGTTAGGAGAGCAGAGAAGGAAGTGTCTTCGTGCCTGAGTACTTTTGCGAGCAGGAAGTAATCCATGTAGTGTCATTTTATCGTAGCGCTAAAGAGTTGGTGTCCTTCCCTTCACCGTTTGTACACAGTTTGCTCTGACCGGAGGGAGCTGACGCTAACCCCCGCACAGGATCATATCCAAGCCCCTAAACGATTGATCCAATCATTGTGTAATCTGCCTGAGGCGGACACCCATGGCACGTAATTTATCTGACGAAAGCATGCTCATTTCATCTATGAAGACGCACTACACTTTTCTAAACGCTACGCGAAGTATGTTTAGCTCACTGACAGTTAAACCTGCATTTCTGCTTTTGCGGGAGAGTTTGAACGCCGAGTGCACTGCTGTTCCACCGATTGCCACTGCTGCTTTGCCTGTGCTGGCGCAGATGACAAATTCGTTGTACGGATTGGAGTCGTTGTAGCGGTTGTACATATCCATTGCCAATCTGAGGACTAATGTTTTTCCACACCCCGCCGGTCCCGTGAAGAAGACGCGAATGGGTGGTGCGCCAATGCCTGTGAATGATTTCCCTGGGCAACTCTTATTGCTCAGGGTTTGTCAAGCGCATGAGAGTGTTGTACTTATTACTGGTCATTATGTCATGTCCCTTGCGAACCGCTACACATGTACTGGTTTCTTTGATGAGACGCAGCAAGTTTTCGTTCGAAACGAGATCTCCATCCTGATCGGGGTCGATATGCACCGCAGATCTATTAATATCGTTGTCCTCGTCGCACCGGAGAGGCGGCGGTGCCTCTTCTTCTTGAATCGTCTTTGCCAATTCGCAAGTGAGCTAGCCGCCGTTACGTCGACTGTACTTGTGTTGCTTAGCGGTGATTATATCTTTGTTTTTGTGGTACAGTCGAATTGTAGTTGTTGAGTACATCCACCGCCTCGCTTCGGAAGGAAACGTAGAGCAGAACATTTTCGCGTTTGCAGTCGTCAGTAGTGTCCTGGGTGTAGTGCCGGTGCCCGATCACAACTGGTCTATGGCGAAGGATGTAGCGCTTGTTTCGAGTATCGTACCTGTACTTGCTAACGAAGTCTGCTAAGCAAACATGCTCTACCTTGGGGGTCCTGCTCTTGCACTTCCGTAGAGCGTTCTATCTCCACACATCGGTGGATGCAGGGGAGCCCTGCCTTTCCTCGCTGGTTTTGCGCACGCGGACGAGTTGTTCGGGGAAGAAAGTAAGAATGTGGATTACGTCGTGGCTTTTCTCGGGCATTTTTTTTCTGAGCAGTAACCACGTGGCTTCCTGCGACGACATTTCGACCGCTTTCAGCATGGCCACCCCTATTACGCGCAGAACGCTGGAGTAGTCCATGTCTGGCTTCTCCTCGGTTAGTTTAAGTATCGCTTTGTGAGAGTTAGACATGCCGCGATCTGCTTTGTTTACGTAGTAGACTACGTACGTAGCGCAGGCGTAGTGGTCGAGTATGACCTGGAAGTCCAAGTTCGAATCTAGAACCTTAGCGATCCACAGACTGAATGCGTTTACAAACTTTTGAGCTGCTGTGTGACGGCGGAGTACAGAAGTCCGGTGAAATCCAGCTCTTAGAATGTCCATGTGCTCTCTATCCGTACGCACGTCGAAGCGAGGGAGAAAATGTTCGGTCGAAGCAAACTCTCCTCTCTCCAGAGCGTCGTGCATGTCCTCGTAGCGCTTTTGCAAATGCTTTCAGCGCAGTTTCTCTTTTCCGTCTTCGGTCGGGGGGAGCGGAACTACTATTCGGGTTTCGTCGCTAGGCATGAATGGACCTCCGAACCTACACGTGTGGCGAGTATGGTTGTGGGCATGAAAGAGGGTTCGGGGTCGTCTCAGAAAGTTCGCATTCAGAGAGATTACGGTGTCGACCATTCGTGAGGTTTCGGGCATATCTACGCAGAGGTCTTCTTCGGGCGCAGTGTCTAGCCAAGGAATTACGTGAATGTGAGGGCTCCCGCGCTGCTGGAACAAGTCGACTACCATAGGCGTATCTACAGGGGGGGGGGGGGGGGGCAGGGGGGGCGCTAGCCCCCTGCCCACTGAGAAATGTTAGGGGGGCCCAGCCCCCCCACTTTCGACTGTGGTCATTGTCGGCTGCAGACTGGGAAACTAACAAGTAAGGCAAAGTTTTACTTGAACGCTGCATTAACTGATTATGTAAAATAAGTTTCCTACAATTTTCCTACAGTTTTCTAGTTTTCTACAGTTTCCTACAATAAGTTTCCTAGAACCCCCCCGTGTCATGCACACCAACAGTGCATGACACGGGGGGGGGGGGGGGGGCTGCGATGCTTCACCGTGCAACTCACGCCCGAAGTTCCTCTAGCCTTGTATTCAATCGCAGCACAAATTTACCAACCTTTTGGTTGCACGAAAAAAGAACATCGACGTCAGAATATTTTGCTATCTTCTTAAAACGATGAGACAGCCGGTGCACGTAAGGCATGACAGCGTATCTCCTGGGCTTATCGTCTGGTTCACCGGTTACAACCTGGCGGGATTTGCACTTCTTGATTAATCTTTCCGAGGCTGACACAAGAACATGCGCGGGGAACCCAGCCTTATTTAGACGATCAGGTTGCTGCCTAAAGCTATCCTGACATTTGTGAATGCAGAACTTTTTCAAGGCAGAATGTAAGGAATTCATTGCGATGGCATTCCAATAACCTTAGAAAGACTGGATGTGTACGGAAGCAGATTTTTTGGAACGCGGTGAGAAACACCGGAAAACATGGTCACTTTGCAAAAACAAACGGAGGTCCAAAAACTGCAAGCAATTGTTACTCGGTAATTCACAGGTGAAATTCAGCCCAAAAGCCTTTTCCCTAAATAACTTCATAATGTTAATGTGGTGAACTATTGAATTTCGTGTACTATTGAATTTATTACGAAGTATTTTTTTGTTATTGTTATTAACCTGCACTGTAGCTTTGTTCATTGTGAGATTTTGTTCATTATCTGATTTCACTGTAACCCCCCCTTACTCAATGCCTTCGGGCCTGTAAGGTATTTTCAATAAATAAAAAAAAGGGGGAACAATCTTTCCGAAAAAAGAATAAGATAGTCATCGACGTAGCGAAACATTTTCACCAAAACATCACGCGCTTCACATTCTGCAAGGCGGTCAACAGCGGCCGTATAATGAACCGCTGTTCCATGTTCCGTATTCCGTTTTGGCCGCCATTAGCGCCCCGTGATTGGTCGTTTCACCTGTCACTCAAGTGACGTGTCGGTAGCCAAATTTTGGTGACGTCAAAATGACGAGTACGCGCTCATTATGCTAAAATATACGGAATCGGTTCCGTCGAAGCGCGGAACAGCCAGCGAGTGGCCCCGTTTCGACGGAACAGCAAACATGGCGGTGCCAGCGTATTTCTCAGATGGTTTTTCGTGGCGGCGGTCGCTCGGCGGCTCGGCAGCGCCGTGGGCGCCCGACGACGCGTTCGACATGCCAGTCGATGAAAGGGTTCGCTGTCACTTTCGCCCGAAGAAAGGAAGGTGCGGCGGTTGTGCGACGAAGTGGCCGAGGAAGGCGCGCGACGGCGCGACCGACTGCGCTGTCGGTGCAGCCTGTGGGTGTTGTGCGGCCTTCGGTTTTTTGCGAGTGGCAGCTTTCAAGCCTCGTTTGGAAGCGAGGATACTATTGTCATCATGCAAGCTGCGGTGAGCAGACTGTGTGCGATGTTGTGGCGGAGGTAATCGTGCACGCCGGCATCCGTAACAAGTGGGTTCACTTCCCGTGGACGCCGGATGAAAAGGGGGCCTTCAATGTTTCCTACGGCTGCCGGCGTCATCGGATGCGTGGACGGCAGCGTTGCCGTCATCATTGCACCGAAGGGCGACCATCACAAGGCGGCATTTTATCCCCGCAAAGGACATTATGCCCACATCGTCATGCTAGTAAGTATCGGTCTTCCCATCCTTTCGAGCGCATGTCCGCGTAGCGAAATGTGGCTCACAGTGGTTCACGCTTTCGTCAGATCTGCGACGCAGACATCGGAATCCTGCCGTGAACCACTGCGTCTGGGGTCAGACTACGACGCCCACGTCTGGCGGACAACGCGGCTGCGTGAGCGCATCGAAGGGGCCCGGATTGCCGCGGCCGTACCTTCAGGCCTCTAGGTGAGCAGAACAAAAAGTTGGGATATTCGCAGTTTGAGCTAACGGAATATTTGCTCGCGCTATGGTTAATGCCCTGTTTGATTAGCTCCAGGTACTTGGTAACTGTGACAACTGAGAGGATGTCGCTCGCTGCATGTGTGCCATCTTGCAGCTATCGGTTATCCGCTCCATAATACCGACAAATGGCTCACATTGTCCTGACAACCCATTTGTAGTAGTCATGCTTCGCATAGTACGGGTAAGTCAGACTGGTGAGGTGTATAGCATTAGATCATGTAGATCATTCTATCATTGCTATCTTTGTGTGGCTCAGCCTTGTGGATCCCTTACATTGAAGTAGTATTTACAACACACCACTTGTATTTGTGCAGGTGACAGAGTCCCAGAGGCTACAAACCAGGACCATGGCTCCCGACACCTCTCCAAGGCTGTCCTCTCAGAAACAGTTTTAAATAGGTAAGTGCTACACCGCACATGCTGCAGTGCAGTCTGTAATGAAGCTTTGTATTGGGCTAATGAAGAGCTGCTTTCAGCAGTGCTGTACCCTCCATTAAGAATCAAAATGTGCATCTCACATTGCTGCAGCATGTGTAGTGTTGCACTTGCCTTTGCATTGCAGAAGGGGACAAAAGTGTTAATGATTTTAGCGATGACTACAATAGTGAGCATGGCAGTGTTGACCCCCAACCACTTATACAAGGAAGGTCATCACACTCCACATGTATTCCTGGACAAGCTGTCCGCAATGGTAATCCACTATTTGGCTAACTGCACCACTGACAACAGCACTAGGCAAGTGTGATTTCAGTGAGAAACATGTGCCTAAGAGACATAATAATATATAGGGTTTTCGGTGCCACAACCATGATACAGTTGTGAGCCACGCTGCAGTGGAGGACTGAATTTATCTTGACCACCTGTGGCTCTTTAACGTGAATCTCAATGCAAGTACAGCAGTGATCCTGCATGTAACCCTCATGGAGATGTGTTCGCTGTCAGCAGGAACCAACCCATGTGCTGAATGAAGTTCAGCAGCGTGACTTCTTACCTGCTAAGATGTTACCTAACAAGTAGAAGAAAACGTTTCGAAGTTAAATTTCCTGGTAATAATAAATCGCTGCTGGGATTCATCATATGCTGGCATTTCAAGAACCTTTTTTTTTATTCGGAAGTGTGCTCATTTGTGAATGCAGAAGAATGTGAAACAATATGTAAGCAGTCTCTTCAAGACAGAACTTTGTAAAAAAAGAATTTATTCATGTTCACACCAATGCAAAGATGGCATATACTTTCTGTAAATAAACAAACATTGCGAAAATGTAGTGTCATGTTTTTAAAGCATTACTGACATTCATTACATGCACAAGTTACAAGAAATATCATGCTATAGGAAGCACAGTGTCACATGTACTGCTTGGGTAATTAATGACTACTACAATGCAAATATAGACGACATCAGCATGCCTTTCTACCATGGACACGTTACGTTGCTAAAAGCGTTATATGCGTTTCAAGGAGCACCTTTGTGGCCACGTGTGGCAGGCACCTGTCTGCGCACCTCAAATTTTGGTTTAAGTTCGGCACATGTTGTCTCTGTTTATTGCTGCGTCCCATCCTACCGCATGAAAAAAAAAGAGGGACACATGAAATGTGCACAGTATACGAATCACAAGGTACGTGGGCAATTGTGTGCACAGCTATGCATTTCAGATATATTACAGAGTAGTATAGTACCCCTAACAAGATAGTGGTTTGTCAATGTTTATAAGAAAGGACAGTTGCATAACAATGGTATTACATGAAGCAGCAAGACAAACTGTATACAGTTCACAACACGCCTGTGCAAGTGACAGGATGCTTTCCTGAATAGCAATAGCAAAGCTTTTCTTGCAGATATAGCGCCAACATTACGTAAATGTAAAATGCATGTTGCAATGTAACTGGCCTAATTTGCAAAAAAGATTATATGCTTGGTTTTCGAGGACATAACTTTGCAAAAGGATTGATAGCTGTGACCCACGCAAAAGTCAACTGCAGTTTCAAAAAGGACTGTGTGGTTATTTTGTTCAGTGTAAAAGCACCTCCTGTGAGTGGCAAACAGGCATATCATCCTTTAGTGCAACTTGTAAACACACTTGTGTCATATACATTCCTACTTCAAGTGACATCATGAAACTACAGTCTTTTGGTGTACAGTCAAGCATGGTCTGCATATCATTTCAGATAGCTGACTAGCATATGCCAAAAAACTTATGAAGAGCAAGCACTGCCACGAAATCTTGCAGTGTCAGTTTTACTGGAGAGAAAGGCTATGCTTACAGGCTTGCCGCATGGAATGACGCCACATGATATGTGTTGTGTGCATCATTTCAGAAGGCTGACGATCACATGTCAAAGCAACTTGGGCAGACGTACTCACACTACCCCAAGAAAGTGGAGTATCGATTTAAAAACACTTATGCACTGCACTTTTCACACCAAAAAGACGACACGCAAGTAAAGAAACGCGAAACAAAGAACAGAAAAATGAAGACAAGTTAGCAACGTTGCTTGTTGGGCGAGTTGGAACGAGTCAGTCATAGCGTAGTTTAGCGCAAAAAACAGGCAACAGACGAGTGAGAGGACAAGGACACAGCGCATTCTTCCAACTAAAGTTTATTGGATTGGAACGCATGTATATATACACGCAGGGAAAGCAAGAAAAGAAAAAAAAACCAAGAAGTAAAAACCGAAAGGTGAAAAGAATAAAAGTGCCGATAAGTCACACACGTGTGCCAACACCGCCCACCTTCCCATGTCTCGCCAAAAACAAAAGCTCTTTGTCAGAAAGATGCAAGGAAGGCGTGCTTACGCATGCGTCCCCAGACCGTTTAATTTCCTCAGCCTCGATGATTTCCCTCACCCTTTGGTCCCGACTGCGTGCAAGGACCGCAGTGTTATCAAAGAGGGGCCTACACTCACAATCCCGCACGTGGATGCCGAGGTGCCCCGATACTGTCGTTTGGACGCTGTAGTAGTGCTCACGGAGCCTCTCGTTCAGGCAACGTCCCGTCTGACCCACGTACTTTCTACCACACGTCAGAGGGATGGCGTACACAACGCCTTGAACGCATGGAACGAACTTTCGCTCTCGGATGAAAGAAAAAAGAGGCTGCACCACAGACCATAAGCGAAAGTTCGTTCCATGCGTTCAAGGCGTTGTGTACGCCATCCCTCTGACGTGTGGTAGAAAGTACGTGGGTCAGACGGGACGTTGCCTGAACGAGAGGCTCCGTGAGCACTACTACAGCGTCCAAACGACAGTATCGGGGCACCTCGGCATCCACGTGCGGGATTGTGAGTGTAGGCCCCTCTTTGATAACACTGCGGTCCTTGCACGCAGTCGGGACCAAAGGGTGAGGGAAATCATCGAGGCTGAGGAAATTAAACGGTCTGGGGACGCATGCGTAAGCACGCCTTCCTTGCATCTTTCTGACAAAGAGCTTTTGTTTTTGGCGAGACATGGGAAGGTGGGCGGTGTTGGCACACGTGTGTGACTTATCGGCACTTTTATTCTTTTCACCTTTCGGTTTTTACTTCTTGGTTTTTTTTCTTTTCTTGCTTTCCCTGCGTGTATATATACATGCGTTCCAATCCAATAAACTTTAGTTGGAAGAATGCGCTGTGTCCTTGTCCTCTCACTCGTCTGTTGCCTGTTTTTTGCGCTAAACTACGCTATGAAGACAAGTTAAAATGGCAATAAAGTCTTAATGTTCATGGCCGACGAGGTGGCTACAGCAGCAGTGAAGACTGGGGAACTCCAGGCCCATTGGCAGCCAGGAGATGTTAGAGGGTGCCTGCGATGCATTAGGTAGCCAAACGCATGCCCCTCACTCCATCGACAAGCTCCGGATGCTGCAGCTAGAGAAATTCACATAATGTACTACAGGCCACTTAATGCAAGAACACACAGGAAACCAAACTAATGCTCCATCGGTTTGTTTCGGATAGGCAGCGATGACAAGGAATTTGTCATTGAGCTGGAGAAAAAAATCCAACCGTTTTTTATTATTTATATGTTTAAACCAGGGCCCAACCACAAGAAGTCAAATAGATTTGAAGTGTTGGTTTCACTTATTTTTGTTCCATGAAAATGTGATCCTGAATTGACTCCGCTTCTTCCTAACCTCGGTACAAGCACTTCAAAGTAGCATCGTTAAGTCTTCACACTTGAGCCTCCTTTACGTAGCAAAAAAAAAAAAAAACTCGGAATTTGGCGAAAAACTCGTAGCACTTCTAGCCACACACACAAAAAACAGGCCCGCCGCTGCTGGAACAGCCTGACAGGTGGCTCCGTAAGTTTTCCCCTCTTTTTTTTTTTAAGAGTTGTCGCCGCAACACGGTAAACCGATGCAGCATATATCAGACAGTTCTTGCAGGCTACAACAATTATACTTATCAAATCTATTCGTTATATCATCACAAATGAAACACCGTGGTGTGCATGTTAACACAAATGTTTTACGCAACAAGTTTCTTCTGTGCAAGTTCGATTCAGCAGAAATGTACTACGTAAAATGCACAGGGGAAACAACTCAATGTGCACGTCCATGTACGCTGTAACTACGCTCGCTCACGCACTATCGTTCACGAAATCAAAAGGTGAAGCTTACTAGATATCAGACGATAGAAGTACAGGCTTCCCCAGTTCATAACGATTTTTTTTCGCTACCTGTAAGAACCAAAGCAAAGTAAATATAACGCGGTAACGGCATGCTCGGCATTGTTTACTCACCTTGCGGCTAGAATTCCATGTTTTCCTTGCTCTTCGCAGCTTCCGATATTCCTCTGCGACGAAAATACTCCCCGGTAGTCGCGATCACATTCTTTTCGCAGCATTATAGGCGAGAGAACAGAAAACACGGCTCGCAGAGACGATCAGCTGTTTTTCTCGCAACGGCCGCCTTAAGCGACTTGGATTGGATGCAAAAGCGACACGCATGTGGCTACGACTCTCAAAATACGTTTGTTTTGCGTTTACTTCGCAATACGCTTTATTAATTTTAGCACCAGAAGCTCATAACACAAATTTATTTTCATTTACGTACAATTGTTGTTTTGTCACACGCTCGCGGACGAAATAAAAGAGTTATACGGCCCCTTTGCGGCCCTCAACCAAGAAGTCACTAAAGCCCCTAGATTTTTCTTCCGAAAGTACCTAAAAAATACTAGGGATTTCCCCCGAATTTCTACGTAAAAAACGCCAACTGCCGCACTTGTCTTGCTCAACAAGCTATGGGCGGCTACGAGCGCTTTTTATTGGCCAAATTCGAAAAACGTCGCGGCTTCCGCCGTGGGCGGCGCTTCAAGCGTGACGTAACAGGGAAAACGGAATACGGAACACGGAATAAAAGTACGTTATACGGCCGCAGTACTCAAAAAAATATCGCTCAAAATAGGTGCCACCCTAGAGCCGATACATACACCAGACTTTTGTATGAACTGCTTCTCTTCCCACGTTACAAAGGTGGACTTTAGATAAAAGCTCAAAAGCTCCAGGAAAGCCTCAACAGAAACTAGGCTACTATTGACAAAGGCCAGTTCTTCGTTATCCTCGGAGATGCAAGATTTCACGGATTTCATCAACTGGTCGTGTGGGAGTGAATAAAACAAATCCTCCGCATCGAGACTAAACGCATCGCAATGACCTGGATTATTGTTCGCTAAAAACTCCACAACAACAGCGGAATTAGACACTCGAAAAGGGTCCATGACATGCAGTGTAGAAAACTGCTTCAGCAGGTAGCCGGATACTCAGTGTTGCCAAGTGTGACGTTACAATAGATGGAAACGGGACATCGAGCTTGCGCGTTTTGGCAGCAATGAAAACCTGAAGAGTGTCCATGCGTGCCTTTTCAACCGCTGAGGCGATGCGCTCAAGGCCAAACTCATTCAGGAGGGAGACGGCTTGCTTTTTTACGCGGTTAGGCTTCAGAAGTGAAGGCTTGAAATTTTTCGAGACAGCGCTCATGGCTTTCTCCGAGAACGCCATCTGATGAAGTACCACGAAGTGAACTTCCTTGTCTGACAGCAACAGTCTCAAATGGTTATCGACAAAAATGTTCACAAGCGGTCCCAGTCCCCCTGAAGGTATGGGCCTACCTCTTGGTTGAGATGTGGATGAGACAATGGTCCTTATGCACGAAGTCCGCTCCCCTTCAGGAACTTGTTGCGAGATAGAGCGGGTAAGGGACAGGGTGTCAAGCGTAGACAACTTTGGTTCGAAGCAATACTTCGGACCGAGCTCTAACACTTGACGTAGCTTTTCAGGAACCTCAACGTCCCCCAGAACCTGCGCCTCCACTCTTTGAGGGGATTGCTTCATCCTCTTCGGTAACGTCGGACGAACACAATTCCATAGGTGCTCAGTGACACGTTCAGTCGTCAATTGCCACAAAGCGTAAAGGCTGGGGCGTTTTCCCCCATTACCGCAGTTCCAGCACCGTAGTCGCAGACAGTCGTTGAAGTGCCTTGCCTGGCGCCACCACTCCGACCGAAGAAGGCGGCAAAAACGTCGCGAATGCCCTGGGGAAGGCTACAGGAAATCACACAACCCTTGTAGCTCAGGGGGGCACAAAGACGCTTTTGCGTACCACGAAGCGGTACGAGCACGGCACACACAAATGGCGATGATGGACGAAAGCACAGCGGGGTTGGTTAAGTCTAGTGGTTGACAAATAACAGAGCCCTTTAAACAAGAAACAAACTGTAGTAAAGTAGAGAAGTGGGCGAGTTGGAACTGATGCATTTTGAAAACTTTTCAGCGCGAACGGGATGGAGCACAAAGAAGACACAAGACGAGCGCTGTCTAAGAACTGAAGTTTATTGAAAGAAAGATTCAAACACCTCACAACCAAAAACGCATGCTCAAAAGCTACCTGTAGTAAAAGAACTCATTAAGCTTACAAAATGCACCAGTTCCAACTCGCCCACCTCTCTACTGCAGTTTTTTCTTCTGCTGTATTTTTCTATCTGCCTTTTCTATATATATACATATATATACATATCCAGGGCATGACGGCGTTGACAGACGGCGACGGCAAAAATCAGCCGAAAGTGTGCATATAATTGCTATCGCAATAAAAGTTGAACACAGCAGACGGGGACACAAGATGATCATCTGCAAGAAGTAGAGCAGGGAGCATGGGCGTGTGTTGTTTATATAGTTGGCAGAAATATTTTCGTATCTGTGCAGCAATATGGGAACATGTGATCAGGATGTGCACAACTGATTACAGTTCTTGATTGTTGACATGTTGGTTGCTCATCATTTGTGAATACAAAGTTGTGCGTCGAGTGTGTGTGCCCAATTCGTAGCTGGCATAAAATTACCTCATCAAGCCGTTCTTGTTGAAGACAGGTCTTCCATTCTCCGAGTACAAGCTTCACTAGGTTGAGCTCAATATTTGTGCACGAGTCCCACTGTTGCTGCTTTTTATCTAACAATGCTTTACGAATTGCTCGCTTGCTTGCAGAAATTTTCATTTGTGTAACTGTGTCGTGATCTGCTAAGGAAGCATATTTACCTGCTTTTACGTTGCCAGGTATCCCAACAAGGCTTGGGACCCAGCAGAAACGATAGAAATTCGCTCGCTTTTCAGAGCCGCCATATTTATAATGTCGCCACTAAAGGTTCACATTCAGATATCAAATGCAGAGTGCTTAGTGCAGTTAACGAGTAAGTGCATGTTATCACCTTCTTGTGTACCCCAGTGGTGAGATATCGGACGGCTTCATACAAGGCATAGACTTCAGCTGGGAATATGGACTCGGAATGAGGAAGTCTAACATTGACAGCACATTTCATTGTCACGATACCAATACCTACATGATTTTTCGTTTTTGAGCCGCCTGAGTAATATTCGATGCAATCTCTATGTTTATGCTGAAGTGTACGGAATTCCTGATTTCTGTGTTCTGGCGGGGTGTCCTTTTTCTTCAGGGAGGTTAGGGAGAAGTCGCAAAGTAGCGTCAGATCAAACCATGGCAGCAGTCTTGGTGGTTTCTTTGCAACACTGAGTTTCTCTTCAGATATGACATACGTGCGGGGACATAATTGCTTATGGGATAACATCTTGAGAAGTTCGAGTGCTATATTTGCTTTAATTTTTAGTTCGTCGATGTGGGAAAGAAAGGAGTTTTTCGTCGAATGTAACTCCCAGAAGTTCTTGTTTTACCACTATCGTGACTTTGTTTAATCGCAGGGCCCGGGCGTAATCCTCGCCTTTGCAAAGTAAAGAGAACAGCCGTGGATTTTGTTGTCGAAAAGCGAAAACCATTTTGGTCAGCCCAAGGCTGGAGTTTGGAGTTGCCGTCCACAGGTTCGAGGCTCGGCATTCAATTTGAAGACCGTCAACGTAGACAGTGTGCATGACTGTGATGGGATAACCTTGTTATTCCAGTTCATTTTGGCTATGAAGATGGTTCAGCTGAGAATGCAACCTTGTGGCACGCCATTTTCTTGGACAAATCTTCATGACAGTACCATGCGGAGACGTGCCTGAATTGTTCTATTCGTTAGGAAATACATTAGGATTCTTCCACGAACCCCCAGTTAGCAAGGTCTCTGAGAATCCCATATCGCCACGTCGTGTCATACGCTTTCTCTAAGTAAAAAAAATAAAAAAAAACCGCGAGACACTGCTGCTTGTGTGAAAAAGCATCTAGTATTTTGTGTTCAAGTCTGACGAGATGGTCATTGGTTGAACAGCCGTTTTCGTACCCACACTGGTGCGAGTCTGTGAGGTGTCTTGATTCAAGAATGAAAGTGAGTATTATGTTGATAAGGCTCTCGTATGTTTTTGCTAGGCAACCTGTTAATGCAATGGGCCTGTAGCTACATGGGGATGTGGGGGTTTACCAGGATTTAGGAAAGGTACGACTATTGTTTTTTTCCGATCCGTAGGAGTCATCCTACATTCCCGTATTTTGTTGAAAAATTCGAGAAATGCCTCCGTCGATGATTGTGATAGGCGCGCCAGCATCGTGTAGAGTACACGGTCAAGCCCTGTTGCTGGTTTCTTGCCCGTCGAAGTATTCTGTTTAAAGGGACACTAAAGGCAAATGACAATTTATGTCAGAGTGAAAGCTCAATGTATGACAACGTCTAAAATGGCAATATTATCAACATCAGTGCCCTCCTTACCGAGAAATTAAGGTAAATGTATCCCACGATTAGCGCCAGGAGTAGGACATTTTGGAAGTGATCCCGATGAGGTGAGAGAGTCCGACTACAATTATTCACTAGTAATCAAACTAGCTGCAATAAAAGAAGAACCTTCCATGCATCAAGATACGTATTAAAATGCTACTTGTTCGTTTCTGTTTGATTCATGGAAAAAAAGAACCCCTTTGGCGTTGCCATGGGGAACGGCGCGCGTGGTTCGAAAGTTCCGTTTTCGCCGAACTGCGCTTCGCCCGGCGCCTTGCTTCGCTCACGCGGTCGCGTCTCAGTGGTAGTTTCGGTATCGCGTACTGCCGCGTGTGTTTTGCACGCTCGTGAAAGTCGCTCTGACAGAAAGTTCGACAAAATGCCGCATGCATGTGATGTGGCCGGATGCCCGAATGGTGAACGCCGCCAGTGCACGCCGCCGCGCAGTAAAGGCGGGCAACGCTGGGCACGGAAACAGTGACGTGAGAAAGACCGCTTTTAGGCGGGTGATTTGAAGTGCGCTAACGCGATGCAGACCACTGAAACGTGATTTTATTTGAAGATAAGCACGTCCTTGGCATAAAAGTAGCACTACGAGGTTTCTGGACCGCTATTTCAACAATCAACGTCGATTTCATATTTGCCTTTAGTGTCCCTTTAATGCGTGTAGTGTGAGAGGATGGTTAAAACATTCATTTGAGGCACTTGTAGTAGGCAGTCTCTGTTTTTCAGCAGACACTTTGTACTTTAGGAATGCATGGGTGTAGTTCGCTGAACTTTGTAAAAGTGCTTGTTTTATAGGTTGGCCTGGTCTTCTAGTGTTTGTGTGTCTGGACTTGTAAGCAGTGCACAAGAGTGGCGGCTTTGGCTTGTTGGAAATTCATGGCAGTATACCACCAGCGCGAAGACACCAGGACAAGAAAGAGGACGACACACAGCGACACACAGGACGACACACAGTCCTGGTGTCTTCGCGCTGGTAGTATACTGTGTCGTAAGCGGTGGTATTGTGTACGATGAGTATTCTCCTCGAATCTTCTTCACCTGGCCCCAGATAGGCTTGATGTGACAGAACTATTAATGGACGATATGTATTTTGTGCCATGAACACTTTCCTGCCTGCCTTCGAATATACCGTGCTTTGGCTTTTGCCTGCTTGAAGCTTATGAGGTTGCTGTATGTAGGGTACCTTCGTAAGATTCCCCAGGCCTTATTGTGTTGTTTTCTGGCTTCAGAGCGCTCATTGGTTCACCAAGAATATTATGTTTTTTGCGCAAAATACCGGACGACTGCGGTATTTCCTTTTCTGTCACTGAAATGATGACTTCATTCGAACTTTTTGTAATGTTCCGGAACGGAAAGTTCAGGTGAAAAAAACCTCTTCGAACTTTGCGTTCTCTGCAAAAGCCGGCCAGCCAGCGAATGGCAGTTTCCAACAACAGGGCTTGGTAGCTAAAGTATGGTAGGATGGTACGAATTTGATGATGGCGGGTTGGTGGTCACTACCATACGTCGTCTCGAGGTGTTCCCATTTACGATCGCTAAAAAGACATGCTGGGCAGAGAGCTAGATATAAACAACTAAAAGTGCGCAAGGACGGTGAAACGTAAGTAAATGCACCTGAGTTTCAAAGCAGATATTGTTTGACAAAACAAAATCTCCAACGATCTGCCCTCTTTGATAAGTTTTGTCACTACCCCAAAGAGTAGAATGGGCATTAAATACCCCTAATAAAATAAACGAACTGCTCTGTTAGATTTTCTAGGTACTTAATGGTAAAATGGGTGTGGGGTAAAAGATGAAGCGAATAAACGGTGATGATTTTGTACGATAGAATGCTGACGGCTACGACCTCGAAAGATGTATTCGGTTGGACATCTCGGGTAGGAGTGACGCCCTGGACGACAGTAGCTACTCCTCCCGCCTACAGCATTCGAGGTCCTTTCGGGCAATTGATTATGTTTTGCGCCTAGGTTACTTTTTTGAAGACAGAATGCCAATGATGAGAAGTTGTTTAAAACGTCCTTTATGTCACCTAAATTGTGCAGTAGCCCTCTACAGTTCCAATGAACTTTAAAAGCCATGATCGAGTAAAATTGAGCACATAGTAGGTGACATATGTTGAACAGATTAATTTCATACCAGAGCGACAAACACTTAGGTTATCGCTTTTTGCCGAATATACTATTGGGACTTTGTCTTTCTTAGCGCGCTCCCCAGAGCGCTTGTACTTCCGTGATGTTGGCACCGAGATTTTCAGGTCGACCACCATTGCCCTTTCGGATGCGCTGGAGGATCGAGAATTTGGTGCTGTTACATCTCTGTGACGCCGTACCCGACTGCGCCACAACGGCATAGCTTCGTCTAGAAAGGTAAGAAAGTCACTTTAGAGCTTCAAAGAATGAAATATTTCCTTTTGCAGTCAGAGCAATGATTCTTTTTCCTTTTCCGAGCATGGGCAGGAGCGCATACACGCTGGATGTTCTCCTTTGCAGTTTACACAGAATGCGCACGTTTCTTTGACCCTGCATGAATGTGAAGCGTGTAAAAATCGTCGGCACTTGAAACAACGCCTGGGGCACAGAGGGCTCACATTTACTTTTCGCTTGTTCCGAAGGTGAGGATTGCATGTTTTGTGGGAATTTCCTGGTAATTTCTACGGATTCTTATTCTCTCTTACTTGGTTAGGTTTTTTCTAGAAAGCTCTCAAGGAGTTCCTCCTCACTCACCCTCAGAAAATCTCCCTCGGATATTACTCCTCTATTTGTATTGAGTGACCTGTGTGCTGAAGTCGTTACGTTTGTGTCTCCGATTGTGCTAAGCTATGGCAACTTTTGCACTTTATCTGTGCCCTCTAGGAGGAGATCCCCGCTAGATATTTTCGAGGCTTTGTAGTTGGGCCGATTTTTTTCTTGGGGCAGCTGGCCACTATGAATAGGGAATGTTTTCTGACGGGTGTCGTTTCATTATGAATGACACGATATCAGGAGAAACTTTGTGCACTATTTCGCAAGGAAAATTGGAAGGTTGCATCGGTGCGGTTTCTCTTGAGATGAAAAACTGAGGGCAGCTTCGCACTAGTGCCTGAAGAAATTGCGGAGCTGGGCAGACTTCTTTGTTTCTCTTCGGTTTTCTCTTTATTTCCTGCTCTCTTTGTTTCTTTTTCCGTTGTTTTTTGCCTTTTTCTCAATCTATATCTTGCTCTCTTTTTATCTACTTCTTTCTCTTTCTTCATATTTCTATCTCTCTTCCTATTTCTTAAAAGGTACTGATGGGCTAGTTGGTGAGCCATGATTCTCGAATAGGCAGCGCAAAGACAACGAACACGTACAAAAAAAAAGACGCAAACACAGCGCTTGTGTTTGCGTCTTTTTTTGTGTACGTGTTCGTTGCCTTTGCGCTGCCTATTCGAGAATTCCTATTTCTCCCTTTCTTTCTCTCTCATTTTAAAAAGACAGGGCGTGCAAACACGGAAACAACAAGAAGAAGAAGAAGAAGAAGAAGAAGAAGAAGAAGAAGAAGAAGAAGAAGAAGAAGAAGAAGAAGAAGAAGAAATGATTTTATTCATTCGAAAAAGTAATACATAGGAAAAATAATATACAGAAGGAGGTCCCAAAGCTCTAGGCTGCAAGGGGACCTCCCTTGCAGAAAGAAGTCAGGACACCACAAACGCCGACTAACAACTGAAAACACGCACAACGGCCGAAAAGAAAGAAGGCACGAAAACTTATCTGCGCATGCCCATGCAACAGGCGAACCTATCAATCCGGCACGCGTGGCGGTCTACGTGGAAGATAACTGTTAAGGCATTTGATTTCATCTTTATGCAAGTTAATCGACGGTTGGCTCACGCATGCGCTACCACTATTCTCGATATGCCATGCTTCAATCATCAGGCGCGTTTCTTCATTTCTGTGACGGTACAACACTGCGCATTCATCAAATTATGGCGTGCACTTACAATCGCGACAATGTAAAGATAGATTAGAAGGTGAGCCTCCTGTTAGCAATCTCTTATGTTCCAACAATCTCTGCTTGATGCATCGGCCCGTCTGTCCTACGTAGAAGCGGCCGCAGCTGAAAGGGATATTATACACCACACTCGTACGGCAATCAGTGAATTTGTTGGTGTTTTTTACGAAACAAATATTGGTCCGCTTCTTGGCTTTTACTCCCTCATTCTTCCTCTGCACAGCGGCACAAATCTTACCTAGTTTATTGGCAGCCGTGAAAACAATATTAACGCCGTATCTAGTTCCTACTTTCTTTAGCCTGTGAGATACGCGATGAATGTACGGTTTACCTACGACACGTTTCTTCCTATCGTTGTCTGCAACCATGCTCGGACTTGACACAATAGACTTCTTTAAACGTTCAGCGACCGTGGCCACTGCATCACGAGGATACCCTACATCTAAAAGACGTGTAACCTGTGCATTAAAGCTATCACACATTTTGTGCTCACACGACTTGGTGAGGGCTGACTTAAGGCAAGACATGGCGGTGCCGTTTTTTACAACTTTCGATTGCTTTGACGAAAAATTTAACAGCGGTTTCGAAGATCTAGGAGAATACTGCCAGCACACGTGGTTCTTCTGGAACGTTAAGGAAATGTCTAGAAATTGTATTCCATTATTCTGAGGCCGCTCTTTAGTAAAGCTCCCTCTTTCTATTGGCTGGGGAAAAACAGCGCAATAAAGGACGCAGGAACGCAGTAGACTGGACGAGCGCGTGCAGCGCTCGTCCAGTCTATTGTGTTCCTGCGTCCTCGTCCTTTATTGCACTGTTTTTTCCCAGCTAAGTATGTACCAATTCGCCCAAATCAAAGTCTTGCTCTTTCTATTGGTCGCTTCCTCTTTTTTTGTATTGTTATACGTTCTTTCGCCGAGCCGCTAGAGTGCTCCGCGCTTATCATCATCAAGGCACTCGAAGAACAAGAGGAAGAAGACTTTTCCTTGGCGCACACTCAATATGCTGCTATGCTATTCGTGGTTTTGCCTGCGTTACCTCAAGCTACGAAAGCCCAGCCCACTAAAGTGCTCCACACTTAATACAAGAGAAGCTTGAGATGCCGTAAAAAAATGTTGATAGATGGTTTCGCTGTTTGTAAACAAACTGGCGCGCGCCCAACGGCCTGCCCAAGAAGACTTCCGGAACGGCACTTCGGGTAGAACTTTTTCAATAGTCCCGGTGGTGTTTGCCTGGTGTGTTTGAGTTTGTTGCTCTGTTATTTCTGCCGCATTCCTTCAGATGTGTTTAGAGCGATGTCTAGGGACTACATGAAGGCGCTCGACGACGTCGCACAGGCGAGGTACAAGCAGAAACTGCAGTGGCGAGGACCCTGATCCGCTGGAAAGGGAAGTTGGGCAATTCAGCTTTTCGACTGGAGCTAAAAACCTACCCCCTGTCACAGCCGTGGGCATATTTATGTATTTTCGTCTAGGCACGCAACCTCACGATGAAACGCTGATTACTGCGCCTGTGTCACACGAGGCACTTTTGAATAAACAGGGGGTGGGTGCTCGAGCCGACGTTTCGACAAGTGAACTTGTCTTTTTCAAGGCTGGAACTGGAACAGTTCCTTCAAGCACTCACCCCCTGTTTACGGATATTTTCATCGCAAGCTTCCATCTTCCACTTCTTGCCGTTTCTTTGGACAAGGCAGTTTTGATAGAGATCGGCGCCGATCGATATTGCTCACGATCCGATGTGTTCGGTGTGACTTAGATAATGTAAAATGTCCTGGTTATGTGACGACGTCAAGTGCGGCTGAGTCACCCGGACCATTATGGTTTACTAACGAGTGCACGATTCACGAATCAAAGTTTCAGGTTAACCCGCCTACATGATCTGTGCACGCTCACGCCGAAAGACAAATTAGCTAGAGTGCGACCATGTCCAATGGCGGCCACAAGACAGGCGATGAGTCATTCGCTCACACCGATGCGATCCCACTCGCAGGCGTCGCTCTCATCAAAAAAATTTTGGGAGGGGTGAAGCATGTAGGGAAAGGTGTTTCAGCTCCACTAACATGAAACCTGTGGAGGGGTGAAGCATGCAGTGTGAGCCGTTGTTTCCCACAGCAAAATCACTGCTAATGAGCAATGAGGGACAGAAGAAAGATTAGACAGAGAGACCCGCAGTCCTCTTTTAGTTTACGTGCACGCTGCGAATCTTTATTGTTCAACTACACAAAAGAGAAATCTGCCAGCGGCACTACATTACAGGTCAAGATCCAGTGCCTATATATACGGGGTGGGCGGTGGGCGGTTGTGCAGCGCGAGCAGTAGGATTTTAGGGACGAAGCACCTTACGGTCTCGGCTTGTCGGCGGTGCATCGTCGTCTGCTGTCGCCGCGTGCATCGTCGTGTCCTGTCCATTTGCTGGAGCGCAAGAGAGGGCGCAACCGCCTCAGCGCTCGCCGGGTGGCGAGAGAGCGCACAGCGAGCGTTCCCAACTGCATGCTTCTCCCCTCCACAGGTTTCACGTTAGTGGAGCTGAAACACCCTTCCCTACATGCTTCGCCTCTCCCTAAATTTTATTTTTTTGAGAGCGAGGCCTGCGAGTGGGCTCGCATCAGTGCGAACGAATGACTCGTCGCCTGTCTTGTTGCCGCCATTGGACATCGTCGTACTCTAGCTAATTTATCTTTCGGCGTGAGCGTGCACATGCATGTAGGCGGGTTACCTGAAAGCTTGATTCGTGCATAGTTAGTAAACCATAGCGGTTCGCGTGAACCAACCGCACCTGACGTCATCACATACAGAGCACATTTTAACACGAAAGTGTTTTATGCCGGGGTCCACCAAGTACATCCGTCACGGATATGACGTTGATAAAATGGACACCAACGGGTGAGAAAGAAAAAACCAAGAAAAAGACACCCCGCTGGGAATCGAACCCACGACGTTGCGGCCGCGACGGCAAGCGCCCGACGCGCTACCCACTAAGCCATCTCGGGAGATGCTAGGCACGGCGCGAACGCGCTTTATATCTTTCACACATTCTCTTTCGTGGCGGGCGGAGCGGGGCGGTGCCGCCGTCTGTGAGAATTGAAAAGAAGTAATACTTCACGATCGACACTTACTAGCGCTTACTCCGAGATTGCATGTGATATCTGAGGTCATGGTTAAAGCGTCTCGATACCAGAGAGGTAGAGTGGCCGCGCTGGCGTCGCCGAGGCACCCTTGACGTAGTTACGTTCTTTGCCTTTGGCTTCGTGTTAGCGTGCGTCGGCTCATCGGAGTAGTGCATCTTCCACGTGCACCAACGGGATTTCTCCGCCTCCGACTGCTTCAATTGCGAGAGCACCGACTAACAAAACTGCTGCAATATGCGTTGCAGAAAGGACGCGATTTCGACGGGCGAATGTCGTGCTTTGGTGGAGCGAGAGCAGCGCCTGCGAGACAGAGGCCAGCGGTACGCACGCGTTTGCGGCTCAGGCTACGAACCTCTACCTCCCGTGTTGCTGAAGCGCAGTGCGTGTTATGTATGCATGAGCACAGGCGTCGGCTACCCATTACTAGAAAGCGCACACCGTGCCGTTTCTCTCCTTAATTGACGACGCTTTGAAGAAGTGCATACCGGGTAACAGTGTTGATTATGAGCTTGTTGATATCATCCTTACGCGGGATTCACGATTCGCTGTGTCCAAATATATGTTCACACCGTCAGGTACCACAACAGTTTAATCATGATCATGGGCGTTAGTCGTCGCGATAGAGACATGCTGTCAACATGGGTGCATCCACGTCAAACGGTGCTATAGCTGCCAAACACGAATAGACATTGTACAAGCTCTCATATATCACTACACAATAAGCAGTACTTCTGTGAAGACACGTTTCACTTTCGTGTTATACCGATTCCTATGACGGAGGGATCAACCATGTTTTTTTTAAACACGAAAGTGTTTGATGCCGGGGTCCACCAAGAGTTCAGTAACGTATTTCCGTCACGGAAATGACGTCGAAAAAATCACAGCACATCCACGGAGTGAACGATGATGAGTGGGCGAAGCTGCGGAGGTTCATCGGTAAACCGTGAATCTTCCGTGAATTCTGCCCAGTACATCATCACCGACGTGAGATCGGGCGCGTTTATACTAAAGGTTCGATGAGAGTTATGACGACTTGCAGCTCACTTTATATTACATGTACGCTGTGAATTTTCATTGTTTAGAAAACCATTGCTTTGAAAAACCATTGCTTGAAAACATCTGGCGTCTTTCGTTAAGCAGCTGGCGTCTTTTCGTTTTGCTTTAGAAACATCTGGCGTCTTTTCGTTTTGCTTTTAGAAAACATCTGGCGTCTTTCATTGGTTTATTTCATCAATCAACGGCGTTTTGAACAAAATTTTCATTGTTTAATCACGCACAGGAGAAATTTCACCAGGCACTACCTTGGAGGTAAACAACGGCTGCTAATGGGAATGAGAGACAGAAGAAGTCGGCGTTTAGCTAACACTTACACTTCTACTTCTACTAACGTTTCCTACTGGAACATGCCAATGACTGCTAATGGGGAATGAGAGACAGAAGAATTCGGCTTTTAGTTAACGCGCACGCTGCGAATTTTTTCTTCAACAATGCACAGGAGAAATCTCCCACCGGCACCACCTTGGAGGTCAAGATCTGGTACTAGCGTTACGACTGGTTACGCACTACTACGACTACGAGGGACGAACGGGTGCCGCCTTAAGGAGCTTCGCCCCTAAAAATATACGCAATCAGATGGCAAAGAAAAAATGGTACCGTCAACGGGCATCGAACCCACGGCCGCTGGGTTCAGAGCAACAGATGCCGGGCACGCTATCCACTGCGCCACGCCCTAACAAAAATGAACTTAGACAGTCTATAGACTGTCTAAACCCATTTTTAGACAGTCTATAGACTGTCTACATACATTTTTGCAAGGGCGGTCACAGACTCTGGAGGCTTTACTAACGCGCCTTTTACATCTACCACTCTCCCGGTCGGCGGGGTGGTGTTGCCCTCTGGGAGCGGTAAGTAATTCGTCATTACTATGGCCTCCGCGATTAGCTCCTGCAACGCGTTACACGTCCGTCCCGTTCGGCGCGTTTCCAATAGAAGTTGAATTTTGTCAATGCCTTAGCACACCGCGAGGTGGTGACCTTTGCCCAAGCGTAGTAAAAGCGTCGGCCTCGCTTATAGCATCAAGCTAATACAAACCAAAAATAGCTATGCGCCGCGCGCCTGCCTCACCTGGCTGTAACACCGCGTTCCACGCTCACGCGCTCGCCCCGAGAAAAATCGCGGCCGGGCTACCGAGGCGGCACGACGCGCTTTGCGTTTCCCTCTAGTCCGGCTGTGGTGTTCAATCACATTTTAACATGCCGCGGGATGGCGACCAAGTTCTGCGCCCAATATGCCACGCTTTTCTGGCTATCCCACCTCGTTCTCCGATTACGCTTTCACCGTTAACTACTACAGCTACCACAAGGGTTTGTTTAATCATTTAACATGGACGTTAGTCGTTGGGATGGAGGTGTACCACCAATCATCGAAGCGGGTGCATACACGTTAAACGGTGCCATTAGCTGCCAGACATCAATACATGTTGTTAAAACTCTCCTATATAAATGTACAGTAAGCATTCAGTTACTTCTGTAAGGGCACGCTTTACTTTCGTGTTATTTCGATTCCTATGACGGAGGGAGCAACCATGTTTTTTTCAAGAAACTCGCTAACAGACGCTGCCTGCGTCGGCGTTGTCTCTCGCGGGCGATGGCGCGTTCTCGTTCGTCGCGATCTGGTAGTTCTGCGTTCATTGCAGAAAGAGCGTTTCGACAGTCAACGCGCGCCGTTCGCTCTATCCGCCATACGGCGAGCGCTGAGGTGGTGGCGCCTTCTCTTGCGCTCAAGCAAATGGACAGGACACGATGATGCAAGTAGGTAAATGGGTCAGGATTATGCATGCGGCCACAGCAGACGACGATGCACCGCCGATAAGCCAAGACCCTAAGGTGCTTCGCCCATAAAAGCATATGCAACGGCAGCAAAACACGCGCACCGCGGCGATTCATGTTGTACTGTACGGCGATTCATGTTGTGTTGTACTGTACGGCGAACATGTTGTGTTGTACTGTACGGCGATTCATGTTGAGCGCGGCTGCTTTGAGCGCGGCTTCGAACAGCACACATCTCCAACTGCAAGTAACACCTTTACGGTGGACTTTCAGCGTTAAGCAGCTTTCACGTTTTGCTGTCCGCTTCATGCGTCAGCGCACGTCTGCCATGCACGCGCTGCCTTCATCCCCCGGGAAACAGAACGCTTTGACTTGCGATAGCAAATTAGCTCCGGATCGCGGACTGCATGTTGGCACTACAAAGGAGAGCCCGAGTGGCGAGCGCTTCATCGGCATAATTTTGTCTGCAAAAAACATTGAAACACAAGCAGCCGCCGCCAGAAAAGCAGGCTAAAGAAACGCTAAAACAAGGTGAACAGGAAGTTTTCTAGGGTGGGTTTCCGGTGAACGCACAATGTTGCCAGAGGACCGCAAGCTCTGGCGAACCCGTCTATACATAGAGTTTCCTAAAATGACCTAGAGGGAACTCTGGCGATGCGATCGTTCAGCCACCATGGGAATGATGGGTAGTACACGGATTTGCCTAGTCTTCGTGCTTGTCGGCTTTGAACGCACTTGTGGCTTTGTTTATTGCTGTGTTTTGGTTTTCTTTCGGATAAAAGAATGGATCGTTGTGAACTTCGTGACCAGATTTGAGTCGGTGAGCCTAAAGAAGTTAAAGTGGTGAAGTGAAACTGCTAATTTTTGCTGAACTTCGTTTTGCGACAAAGCGGATGCAGGCGACGCGGAGCCAAACGGAGCCGAAAGAACGAAGTTTAGACAAATCCGTGTACTACCCATGATTCCCATGCTGGCTGAAGCGCGATGCATTGCAGCTCCCATAGATACTAGCGCCAGAGTTCCCTCTAGTAAGTATTGTAGGAAACTCTATGCGTCTATAGACTATTTACGTAAGGCATATGGCCGCCGCCATGATGGGTAGTTAAGTGAATGTTGTCTTATTTTTGTATATCTGATATGCACTGAAGTCAGGAAACGGCGAATGCACCAGCCCAACAGGTTTCATGTGTATGCGCCCACCGTAACGCTTAGTTGTTGAAGATGAAACACGGTAAGGTTAGCAGCCCAGCATGGCGGCACCGAAGCCCGTCCGTAAAATAGTCTATATTAGCCAACAGCGTCGATCGCTCACCATGGAGCACTACAAGGGAACGCGGCAGAACTTAGCGAAAAAGTCTGCACGGCGTCAGTTGTTCGCAGTCGTACGTCATCACTATAACCCAATATGGTTTATCTAAGTTGGATAACCACACTAGGTTAACCCTTCCCGCCAAGAAAATTGGAAGCAGACAGAAGAGACGACAGGAAAGATTTAAAGTGAGAGAGAAAGGCGAAGATGTGGGCAGAGAGAGATAGGAAAATGCGATTGTATATTTCCCCTGGCTGGTGCCCCAGGTGTGCCGTCTACGTGAAGCCGTGGCCAAAGGGGTGTCGCCTCTGCCGGGGGGCCTTGAAGGTCCAAGCACCCGGCGTCGGCTCAACCCCCAGGGACCCCCCTTCCCCGGACACGGCAAAGCCATGCACGGTTAGGCGTGAGAAGAGGTCTAAACACCCCCCCCCCCCTACCGTTGGCTTGGGTCGGTGGTGATTCCGCTCACCAAAGGAGCGCTCGCGCAGACGCCTCTACGGAGCATGGCAGAAGCGTAGAATCGCGTCAGGCGTCAGAACATGTGACTTGCGTAACGAGCGGGTGTTTTAAATGCCCACCAATTACTAAGCGCTCAGACATATTAGATGCGAAGTATCTTATGGCGGAGTTCAATCCGGTGGTGGTGGCGGTGTGCGGCGTTACTACCATTACTGCGCATGCGCATACCCTCTCCACACACCTCCTCTCCACTCGCCCTCACCATTACTCCTGTCCTCTTCCCATCTCCCCTTTACCCTCTCCACTTCCCCTCTACCCTTTTCCCCTCTCCACTTCCCCTCTACCCTTTTCACCTCTCCACTTACCCTCTCCCCCCTCTCCTATATCCCTCTCAACCTCCCCTCTCTCCTCCCCTTTCCACTCTTCCTCTGAAACGCGGGCTAGACATGCCGAAATTCTCTCCTGCGCGACGCCGCGATGAGCACCAGCGCATGCGCGTCCCCTCCCCCTCTCTCTCCTCTCCTACGCTGCCCCTCTCTCGCACGCCTGTCGACCGCGGTCCCCGCTTGCCGCCAGGCTAGAGGGAAGACAAGACGCGCGTAGCGTTCCTCTTCGCGTTCCACGACGCGAGTTCGGTAGCATGCCCAACGAACGCCAACGGAACGCGATCGTGCAAGTGCTCCGGCTTCCCATCGCCTCATGGTCCCCTTTAGCGGGAAATGGTGTAATTTTTTATTCGTCATCATCAGCAAAAGCATCAACAAAGTGAGAAGCTACGTAGGTTCGCGTATTGCCTTAGGGACGCGTCGTGGGCCCTTCGCTGATTCGCAGAAGGTTAACGCGATTCGTCACCCACATCAAGGAATTATACCAGCCAAAAAACAGACGAACACATGAAACGGTGAAGGAGACAGGAAAGCGGCTAGACTACCAACTCTTTTAATCACCAAAGCGAGGCTCAAATATATACACTCATGCGGTCACATGGTCATATGACTCTCGCTCTTTACATCAACCGAACTAACCATATAGGCATAACACAAAACATGGCATGCTATTACTGTGTGTCATCTTCGCATCGTCATTTCCTTCTCGAGATTCCTTCTCGTATGCTGATTTCCTTCTCGAGTAATCTCGAGAAGGAAATGAGGATGCGAATATGACACACAGTAGTAGCATGCCATGTTTTGTGTTATGCCTATATGGTTAGTTCGGTTGATGTGAAGAGCGATAGTGATGTGACCATTTGACCGCATGAGTGCATATATTTGAGTCTCGCTTTGGTGATTAAAAGAGTTGGTAGTCTAGCCGCTTTCCTGTCTCCTTCACCGTTTCATGTGTTCGTCTGTTTTTTGGCTGGTATAATTCCTTGATGTGGGTGACGAATCGCGTTAACCTATGCAATATAGCATGACAGAAGAGTAAAATAACCACCGGTAATCACACAATGCTAATTGCGCAAAGAGTGTGTGGTTTAATGCTTTTCGTCCACTGCAAAGTGCTCAGCCATAATTCTTCATCGTCATCAGCCACATGCAGCATCAACAAAGTTGGCGTTGCCCGAACACGAAGCTGCGCTCAGAATTCGCATTAGACAGTATCATAATCGTCAGTGAATATTCTTTACCTGATTTGTTCTTTCTCTTAGCCCTACTTCTGTCAGCACTGGTTTCTCTCTTTGCCATGTTGTACGCCTGTCGCTCTTCGGGTTGTCGGCAAAGACCGTCGTCCGTCTAAAAAAGCAACAGCTCGACACCCCAGCCTCGAACCTACTGTTTCGCCAAGCGTGTAGCCGAAGTGGATATCATCCCGGGCAAAGGCTTCTCTTCCTCGACACCTGTGTACTTTTCTACTGCTGCCTATTTTTTGAAATTTCATCTCCTTCGCGAGGCTTCAAATGGCTCTGTTGACCGCCACTACAACATTTTCTACTCCTATGGCTTGATGTACCACTTCGGGTATGGTGCACATCGCAATTTGTGTTGCCTTAGAAGCTTTCCAGAGTTGGTTCACACCTCTTGCGATGTCCTTTTTTAAAGGCCATGCGCGTCCATTCAGCACGTCGACTGGGCCTCCTTCCAGTATGACCATGTTGCGATCCCCAGCCGACGTCGCTAGCATGTACTTTGCTGCACTTGCTATTCGGGCTGCTCCGTGAATGATTGAACTTAGACGCTTCGTCGTCTTGCTCCTGGACACGTTCTTTCATTACCGACCCTGAAGGGGCGGGGGGACTGTCTCTCCTTCATTCCATTGTGCACTTTGGCCTGTGCCTTTTTTTCGTTTGCCTCTCTCCTTTGCATGCCCCTCCCTCCCTTTGCCTTTGCTGTTCCCTGAAGCGTATCTGAGTCAGCACTTGGACGAAACTGCGACCTGCCTTCGTGGCGTTTCCATTTGTGTCGGCCACGTTTGGTGGCTTCGCTACGCTTTAATCATCAGAAATCACCCCGGTTATGGTGTGTTCCTCTATGCGAGCCAGCCTCTTAAGCAGTTCGTCCTTCGCTGCCATCTCTTCGGTCAGCCGCCTATCCACAGTTACAAGCCCTGACGCTAGTTACGCGTCTCTAACTGCTCCATTCGAGCGCTCAGCATGCGCAAGCGACACAGAAATTTGCCATCTGGAACCTCCTGTTTGCTCTCGAATCTTAAGTGAAGACGACGTCGCCGAGCAGCAGCGGGGCGATCCGGAACTATTAAGTCTTGTGAAGTACTTGGAAGGCAAGCAAGAGCGATGTTGACCCAAGAATGTTCAACCATGGATTGCCTTTTGCTTAAGAATCTCTCGGCTCTTCGCACCAACTGCCTTCTCGTTGTACCCTCGGCCTTGCATCAGATGTTTTTTAGGTCCTGCATGATGACGTGTAGCGACTCGCTTCGGCTTCTCGGTTACACTCGCGAGTATACAGAAGTATTATTGGTTGCGCCAACATTGCTAACTACGTCAAGATATGCCGGTACCTCAACATACCGCTGACAAGGCTAGCGGGATTCCAGCAGCCGGTCGAACCTCCATACGCCCCGGTCACGCTAGCGGCACGGCGGCTTGCCGTGCGCCGTTTACCATTACCAGGCTGCTGTGCGTGACCGGTTTCGTTTGCGCACATCGGTCGTTTTTTGCCGCTCAAAAAGTTCATCCGACACCCCTTTTTGCGACGTTCTCCGGCAGCCACAGAGCAATGTGGCAATCAGTGACGGAAGAGCGGTTGCCATGGCGACTCGGCGCACCGCGTCGTCTGCTTTCCGCGTCGTCTACTACTCCCCGATACGAGTCGAGCTGCTTCCTTTTGAACCACGGTTTTAACGCTAGACGTATAGTTTCCCATGGAAACATTTCTACAAACTGTACACATTGTTCCAGCAATCAACGAGCAGTTTGCAACGCCAAATTCACAATCCGCAACGCAACAACTCTGCGCAGATGACTGATAGCCCGGCCGACGCGCACATGCGCGAAATCTCGCCTACTCACGTTCATGTTCCGAGCGTGCAAGATTGGATTAAGTCATGCGATCACCTCGCCCGCGAAGCTTGCCGTTCCCCTCAGACAACATCGGGCGGCCGATGTTAAGGTACCGTGCTGTTACGGCACGCTTGCCTCTAGCCTGAGCGGGCCATTACCGACCGTTCTATCACATGAGGAGTGGGGCCCTTTCCGACGTCAATGTTGTAAGTTAACGCCGAGACGTACTTGTGTTCACTACACCGAGTACATACTCACAGTCAGACACACGAAGCAAAAAAAAAACCTCTATCCAAGTATCCGTGAATGGACATAATGAATCACGAACGCGCACACACAGGAAACAAATACTGAAGTCCACCAATTGCAATTTGCGGCGCAGTCTTTCACGCGCGCACGTTCCAATGCAACGGCGCAGCGCGTTGGACGGAACATTCTTCCCATCCAATTTTATGAGTCGCCCCAAACGGTCCGGAGGCCGTCGCTTTCGGCAGATCATTAAACAACATGCAACGCCCTGTCGAATGAGCGCGCCTGGAGGCATGCCTTGTCGTTTCGAAATAGAGAAGCAGTGAATTGCCCGCTAATTGCAGTACATGCCTTTGCTCAAAAAGAATAAATTACTAGGAAAGAGCAGGACCAGGCATAGGCCTATCTACCGGGCGGAGGGGGGGGAGGGTGTCGTTAGCTTCCCACTGAGAAAAGTTAGGGGGAGGCGGCGCCCCCCCCCCCCCCCCGCTTTCGACCGTGGACAGTGTAGGCTAGACGCTGGGAAACCAACAACCGAGGTGAAGTTTGCCTTCAACACAGCAATTACATAATTATATAACGAAATATCTCCTACGTTTCTTCTGTAAAGATTGTAATCCCTGTGTCAATATCACGCACTGTAGGCTCTCTGCAGTGCAGGTAGCTTATGCGACGTTTTCGCGCCTTGCGCTCCAAGACTGCAAAGCACGCTGCCGCTTAGGAGGATCTCTATAACGTCAGATCAGTCCGTCCGAGTCCATCATGATTTTCCTGTGCTCTACCTGGGCTGAAGCTTAAATCATAGACGACGCAAATACGCAAGAAACCAGGAAACGTTTTATGAATTGATCAAACCTCTTCCTGTCTAAGGAAATTAAATTTTTTTCATCAGACAGAAAGAGCATCACCGCTGCTCTATATCCGAGCTGCTGCAAGCCGAGGATTGTGCAGAACTTTTGAGGGCTTTAGTTTTTCCGAACTGGAAGCCTGGACGTCTTTTAACTTCGTCGTGTATTTGCAGTGCCTGCGCAGATGATACGCAAGCATCAAGTACGCTGTCATCCTTGGCTGCAGACAAACGTGGCCACCATCAGGGTCCTCTCTCGTTGACGCCACTTTCAAGCGAGGGCAGCGACACCGCTTCTGACGCTGGGATTGTGCCTGCCTTTTGCGCGTTATTCTGGCAGCAGCGGTGGAGAATCCTGGACATCTTTTAACTCCTTCGTCGTGTATTTGCAGTGTCTGCGCAGATGATACGCAAGCATCAAGTACGCTGTCATCCTTGGCTGCAGACAAACGTGGCTACCATCAGGGTCATCTCTCGTTGACGCCACTTTCAAGCGAGGGCAGCGACAGCGCTTCTGGTGCTGGGATTGTGCCTGCCTTTTGCGCGTTGTTCTGGCAGCAGCGGTGGAGAAGCCTGGACGTCTTTTAACTTCTTCGTCGTGTATTTGCAGGTTAGTTCTACATTTTTAGAACTTTATCCTCTAGTCGTTCCTGCCACTGCTGCTACCAGACTGTGTCACTGTTTGACGTTTGCCGAGAAAAATTGTCATGACGCGTGACGTTTGTCTAGCATGTAAAAAGACAATCAGCAATGACTGTAATAGGATCACTTGCTGTGAATGCGATTACATATACGACGCAGGAAAATGTTCTGGTACAAATGACACATTCTTTAAAGGGAAGAATGAGGTTGCGAGAAAGACGTGGAAGTGCCCGACGTGCTCCTCAGCAAGGTTAAGGGGCAGCTCAGCTACTGCAAATGCCGCGGCGGATGCAAACGAAACTCTGGGCTCTACTGCAAAGGCAGGTAGCTCGAGCAATCTAACTGTGCATGCACTTGAGTCCAGACTCGATGATATAACAATACGTCTGGACCATCTTGCGCAACTACCAACCCAGTTGAATTGCATGGAAGAAAGCATGAAGCTCATGAATTCCAACTTTGAATCTCTTCTGATTAAATGCAACCAAATAATGACGGAAAATGCAACCTTGCGGAAAGATAACGAGACTCTGCAGCGACAAAATGAGGAGCTGTTAAGCCGTGTTATGTCCTTGGAGCAATATTCAAGGGGCAACAACGTTGAAATCAAGGGAATACTTGTGACACGGAATGAGAACTGTGAATTACTAGTTCAGAAACTTGGAAAGGAAATTAGTTATCCCATTGATTCTAAAGACATTGACGTTTGCCATCGCGTCTCTCTCGCGCATAATGCCACTGAAAAAAACATAATCGCTCGGTTTGTCTCAAGGAAAGTCAGGAACGAGTTTTATCAACGAGCGAAAAAAGCGAAACTTTCCACGGATGTACTGGCCTTTTCCTCCGCAAGAAAACAGCCGATATACATAAATGAGCACCTCACCCGGGAAAACAAGAAATTGTTGGCTGAGGCATTGAAACGGAAAAAAGAAAACAATTGGATGTTTGTTTGGACGGAGCAAGGTCAAATCAAGGCACGGAAAGCACCTGATAGTCCTGTTGTGCGTGTTACTTGCGAGGCTGATCTTAGTCGTATCAGCTAGATTGCGAGGCACAGACGGCATCATGGCGTATCTCTCAGTGGACGATTTTAATGCTTCGACAGTTTCTGAAAACGTGCTGCTGGGCGCACACTTCAATGCGCGCAGTTTACGGAAAAACCAGGACGAAATTGGAAACTTTATTGGCCTAATAAACAGAAAGTTCACTTTTATTGGCATATCAGAGACATGGTTGTCGGAGAATGAAGTCGGATTGTAAAATAAACCTGGTTACAAGCTGGAAGCAAAATGTCGTACAACCCACAATCAATCTAGCATGGCTCATGGTGGTGCTGCCATGTACATAGATGACAACATTATGTACAGGCGGCGGTTTGATGTTGGATTTGTTACACCTCGTTGTGAGTCAGTGTGCGTCGAGGTCGATAAAAGTCAGTCGCAGCTGTCACAGAACCTTATTGTGGGTGTAATATATAAGTCGCCTTCTGCATCTTATCAGGGCTTCTGTGAAAACCTTGACTCAATTTTTAATACATTCCTGAGTTCTAATACTCGTGTGATAGTAATGGGCGATGTCAATATTGATGTAAGTGACGCTCATTGCTCTTCTTGTTATGAGTATGTCTCGTGTTTTACTAGTTATGGCTATTCACAACTTGTAAACAAACCAACACGAGTAACCGAACACAGTAGAACACTTATAGACCACGTGTTGTCGAACACTCCAGTTTGCAAATGTGCAGAAATTCTTGATGTCAGTATTACCGATCATTACCCTGTGATTTTTGTAATGTCAAACTGCCTGAAATCAAGCAAGAAGTGTTTTACGTGGACATTATTCAATGCGGGCGTATTTGTGCAAAGTGTACACGCGATTGATTCGTCTCCCGTATACTCTTCAAGCTGTTCTACCGAATCTTACAACACATTTGTAGACAAGTTTACAGAAGCAATATCCAACGCATCCACAACTCACCGCGTGCGCAGTAGGCATAAAATTCCTCGAGACCCTTGGATAACGGGCGCGCTGTTACGTTCCATTAAAACAAAATATAACATGTGTCGAAAATTGAAACGTGAACCTTATAACACTTCCTTGAAGGAAAAATACTCTAGGTACTCGCAATATCTTAATACAACACTTTATGTAGCAAAGAAAAATTATTTTAGGAACTGTGTTCAACAGAACGGGAACGACTCGAAAAAAAACTGGAGCCTTCTCAACCAGTTCCTCGGACGAGACGTAAAACAACACCCACAAGAGAAAATAATTTACAATGATGCCACGTACAACACAGCCGAAAGTATATGTCATGCTTTTAGCGCATATTTTTCTTCCCACACTACATCCAAAGACAAAGCTTTTGATGCAACATATATACCCCACACAAATGCTTCCTTTTACCTTTATCCTACAGATGAACTTGAGGTTGCTTCAGTTATTTCAAGCTTGCGAAACACAGCCTCTGGAATTGGCAATGTTTCTGCGCATGCCGTTAAACTTGTCATAGATATCGTGTGACCAGTTCTCGCTCATATCGTCAATACTATATTCGTCACGGGTGTGTTTCCAGCAAGGATGAAAATTGCCAAGGCACAGCCACTGTACAAATCAAAGGACAAAGAAAGGATCGAAAATTATCGTCCGATTTCACTGCTGCCATTCTTCAGCAAAATACCTGAAAAAATATTCGCTTCGCGGCTGAATGACTATTTGGAAAAGCACAATATTCTTTCTCGGCACCAATTCGGTTTCAGAAAAGGTCTGTCCACGCAAACTGCAGTTTCAACATTTACAGATATAATTCGTAAGTTAATAGACAATGGCTATCTAGTGGCAGGACTGTTCATAGATATCGCAAAAGCCTTCGATTCGCTAAATCATGCTATATTGAACGAAAAATTACTTCGCTACGGAATTAATGGATTACCTCTGACGTTAATTCGTAGTTACTTGGAAGACCGGCAACAAATTGTTCAGCTAGGAGATTCTCAGTCCGACAGCACCCTTATTAACATCGGCGTTCCCCAGGGGTCCATACTTGGACCTTTATTTTTTCTACTGTATATAAATGACTTGCCTTCACAACTTTTGTGTGCGACCCCTGTGCTCTATGCAGATGATACTAATCTTATAATAGCTGATCGTGAGGAATCCAACCTAATCAATAAGCTTAACTCTGAATTAGAAATATTGCACCAATGGTGCAACTCGAACGCTCTTCAGTTAAACCCAACGAAGACAGTTTTTATTTTATTTCACTCTGAAAAAAAGAAAACGTCTATTCATTATGACGTCATTTACAATAACCATCCCATGAAACAATCTAGCGAGACAAAGGTTTTTGGTATTATAATCGACAAACACTTAAAATTTCGCCTTCATGTGCGCTCTGTAGTTAACAAAACTTTATATGGCTTGCATATACTTTCAAAATGTCGCAACTACTTCCCTCCCAACATACTTATTAACCTTTACTACGCATTTGTTCACTGTCACATTAGTTACTGTATAGGGATCTGGGGTTGCACGTACAAAACTCATTTGTCACCAGTGTACACGCTTCAAAAAAGAGCTCTCCGCATTTTAGGACCGAACAATATACACATTAAGAGTGAAGATCTATTTAAACGCCTCAACATCCTCAATATCTATGATCTGGTAGCATACAACATTGCCTCAATCATGCATCAAATTATCTATGAAGAACTCGTCTTGACAACAGTCTCGCTTCACCACTCACATCGCACTGCTGTGATTGTATCGCGTCGTCGTCTTATCCTGCCTAAGGTAACTACTAATTACGGTCACTCTACACTAAACTTTAAAGGTACATCTCTTTGGAATAAACTCGATTGTAACCTAACCAGTATAACAAATTTGAAAGCATTTCTAAGAAACCTAAAGCGCTCCCTTATTGACAATCTATAGCACACTTGCTCACAGTTACCTCCCCCCCCCTTTTTTTTCCCTCCTAAGATGCCTTTTATAATAAGCATTCCTCGAAAAATTTGTAATTTGTCTGAAATTTTCTTTTGTACTATCCTTGTTTGTTGTACTTAACTCAGACACTTCTGTTCGATCTTATTACAGTGTGTATATTAACAGCTGCTATCGATCTTTTTTACTAGAGCTAACTTCGGTAGGGACCTTTAACAAATTTGTTGGGCCCCAAAATTGTGTTTTTTGTAACCAATACATGTGTTATGTTCACTAAACTTTCAAACTTTCAAAGAAAGGTTTCCGCTTTAGTCTCCTATCAACCTGCTTAGCCTTGCTTATCATATGGTAGCTTGCAGCGATCGTGGCTGCTTGCATCAAGCCGACGAATAAGGCAGTGGACTCGAGCACATTCAGAAGCCCAGCTTTCAAGCTTGTCCCGCAACATGATCTACCAGAACAGGGAGATGGTGAAGGTACACGTTTTCTTTCGGCTAAGGAGACTGAACTAACAGCCGGCCGAGTTGGTATTGATTAATCTTGAACTGACTTTTACAGCACAAAATGCAACTCAGACGGCAAAAAAAATCCCACACGCACAGCGCTGCTTATTTATCTCTCTCCCTATGTCTCAGAAAGGAACAGTTCATAGAGCTGTATATGCGCACAAAAAGCTCAAGGTCGTTATACTACAAATTAAAGTATTTATTATACTCATATGAATCCATCTGGTCAGCTGCTCTAAGTAGCAAATGTCAATATGATTGACGGGCAGCCTTCTTGAATTATGTTCAGAAGGAGACCCTGCCCAGCTATTGCAAAGAAAAGTTCAGGTATTGTTCAGCATATGAAGGGGCTGCTTACTGTGCACACGTCATTTTAACGCCACGAGATTACAGATTTGCGACGTCGCGTAACAGGAAGACGATTTTATGGCACACTGAACGTTTCTGACGAATGCCGAAGGACAAATGGCCAACAATATGCCGTATTGAAAATAGCTTATTTTCCTGTTTTATTGCGATAGCAATTGTATCGACAGTCTCGGCTGATTTTTGCCGTCCCCGTCGCCGCCGTCATGCACCGTATATGTATATGTGCATATATTGTAAGGGAAGAGAACAGAGACAGCACCCTTGATGCAGGCCGGCTGTTCTATTCTGAACCTTGTTCTTCTCTTCCTCGTGCTGGTCAAGCACGAGGGCCCAAGCTAGGCTGCCGCTCATCGTCATGACACTCGGCCATGACTGCGAAAGAGCGAAGCCACCGACAATATCTCTGGTGGCCGATGCTGGCTGTGTCACTGTGGTCGTTCGCTACAGTGCTGGGGCTTGGCTTGGAGCTTTGGCGATGACGCTTCTGGTGGGCGGCATTGACTGCATCTCGGTGGTATGGTCCAGCCACGATGCGATTTCGTTCGGGGATCTGGCAGAAGTGTATCTGGAGGGCGAGACTGGCTACATCGTTGTTGTCGGTCTCGGCCACGCAGGGACTTTTCGTGGACAGCTGCCATCGATACCTTTCGCGGTGGGCTTCGACTAAGTCGCGGAGAAAGCGGCAGACACGGCATCTCCAAAGAAGCTTGTCGGACCAGCATCCGAGAAGGCACACCGGGAGTCTTGGCTGGGGGTTCTACAGCAGGCTTCTTCGGGATAAAAGGTAGTATGTCAATGGGCTCTGGGATTATCGACAGGGAAATATTCTTGCACTTGTCCCGGACAACCTTGTCACTCAACATGAGGTGACCGGGTGCGCATTTGGCCAAGGAATGCTCTCGAAGCATCAGAAGCGGCTCCGATGGGTCTGCGAGCACAATGGTGTCACTGGTGTGTGTCATCGGCTCTTCCGGTACCTTCGCAAAAGGCAGGCCAGGCACGAGAGGTGCTGGGACCTGCGCGAAGGTAGTCGTAGTCTCTGGCAACGTCGCGGAAATCAAGATACTCGGTGGAAAACTCTGCTCGCGGCCGGTGTCGATGTCTGCCCCGCCGCCTTCTGCGTTGGCCTCGCTGGAGAGGCTGCTGCGAGTGTCTTCAGCGCCGAGGTTGCGTCCATCATGAAATTCGTCGTCTAGGACAGGGATGAATACCTTCGCCTCTTCCGGCGCCTGCACTGTAGGCGTGTAAAGCACGACAGAAGCTGGTGTCTGTACGTGCCCCAGCAAAGGCAAATATGGGGCCGGCTCTTCCAACTGTGCTGGACGAGGAGAGGTCTCGCCCTCTCTCAGTGATGTTGAGGTGTCGTGTACCGGCGCAGAGCCGAGAGCAGCAGCGGAGTGCAGGACCTGTGTCCGACGTCAGTTTCAGGGCAGCCCGAGAGGGTTTTTGTCGTGGGGCTCGAGGGCACCGATGCCCCATCCGGCTGGTGCCTCACATGAGCTCGATGCCTGAGAGAGGGCACGTCGGTGAAGGGAACAGCTGCACCATAGAAGCGCTGTGCCTCGCGAGCTTGATCTCGGGCGCAGGGCAGGTTAGTGCACGCCCGAGCCGCACCGTCGAGGTGGTGTGCCTCACAACCCCCATGTGCGGTCGAGAGCGGGTCTGAGGAGATAGGGTCACAGGCATGTAAAAGAGGACGAAAAAGATTTGTGAGTTTTGCACACCATGCCGACTAGGATCGCTGCATGACACCTTCGTAGGCATGCCATGCCTTAGCGGCATCGCGAAGGCTGTCGACGGCAATAATCAATTTTTGATGGTCCGCCTAGGCGTGGTGGGTGCCGAGCGAGTTGATGGTGTCAATCCAAAGGAAAACGCCGTCCTGGAAGCCGCGGAACACCGGCACTGCCCAAACAGCTGACGATGACGAAGCGGCAGGCGAGAACCCGGAGTTCCCCGACGACAAGCGGTCGAGCTGGCGAGATATTTCCGTGAGGACACGGAATAGTTCCGCTCCGTTGACGGTTCAGGCGCCGGGTGAGCAATAGGCGGAGTTCGCGAACTACGCGGTGGTCCCGGTAGGCACGCCCGCGGGATCCATGGCCAAGGACGCGTGAACGGCGTTCCCTGTCGTGAACAGGTATCGGTGAAGTGGTGTCGAGCCGCCGAGGAGGCCTAGGCGCCGTCCCCGAATGGTGGTTGCAGGGCGGAAGGTGAGCAGTTGCTGAGGAGGCCTGGACACCATCCACAACTCGCGCTTACTGCGGCTGCACGTTGGTGGGTGCCATGGTCGTAGGCTGCGACATTGTAAGGGAAGAGAACAGAGACAGCACCCTTAATGCAGGCCGGCTGTTCTGTTCTTAACCTTGTTCTTCTCTTGCTCGCGCTGGTCAAGCACGAGGGCACAAGCTAGGCTGCCGCTCATCGCCATGGCAATATATATATATATATATATATATATATATATATATATATATATATATATATACACACAAAAGCCACAAAGAAAAATAATTCAGAAACTCTTTTCGATGTGCGAAATCGAACGGACGACCTCTCGCTTTGCAGCGCGCGGCGTTAGACGGTTAAGCCCCGAACAGTGCCGTCTTCCAGCCTGCTAACGGCAAACTATTTGTATACACCATTTACTTCAGCATGCTTTCTTAGTCACCCCATAGATGGCGCGATGTGCACGCGTGGCGCACTCTAAAGATCGTCGCCCTGCTCCTGCGAACGCGGTTGCTCTTCGCCTTACAGAGCGTGGCCGCCTTCGTGCGCTTATCTCGAGGAAAGAAGGGACAGCCGTTGGGGTGGAGCGGGGGGTACGAAGGGCACTTCGCTCGCTGCAGCGGCCGCGTTTGCGAAAGGAGTGCGCTGCTGAAACAGAAATAAGTAACAACTGTGACAATTAGTTCGCGATCGTCCTGTGTGTACCTGTTCGCTCGTTTCGTGCGTCCTGCTTTACGTTTGAGCAGTGCGCTTCAAGTGTCGAGCTGTGATGCATTACTTCGCGCTCGTCTTGTGTGCGTTCTTTTCATGCGTGCTTCGGGCTCGTGCGACGCGCTGGCAATTTCGAGCTGCTTTCCGTTCTTTGTGTTAAATTTCAATTTATTGCTATCGCATTCATTGCTTCGCCGTTGCGGCGAAACTGTGACTTTTTTATGTAGTCGTTGGTTATTACGCAATGTATCATTTTAGCACCATTTCTTGCATCGCGTTAAGAGCAATTGCAGTTGCTGTGTGCATGACCCCAAAAAATTCAAGCAATCATAAACAGCTAACTACCAATACGAAAGGAAGCAATTCGGGGTAGTTTAACGTTGTAATCGCTCAATATTTTTTTTTTCAAAGAAATTTTGCGGTTCCACCGTTTGCATTGGCGTATTGGCTTGGAGGTTGCGGAGGGCCCCCCGAAGCAATGTTACAAATAGAAAGACGATGAATATAAACAACGTACTAAGCCTCTAACACCAAAAATTCTTAATTTTTAAAGAAAACGTCTGGTTCACAAGTCAACAACAACAGTAATACAATAGTAATAATAACAATAACTACGCCCTAGAAACATTATTTCGACTAGGAGCAAACAAGGAAAAATATATTAATCGCAAACCTGTATATGTGCAAGAAAGTGTAGTACGTATTACGAAAAAGAAAATGTGCACTCATTTACCTACACTAAAGGGAACCGGCAACACTTTCTCAGCATGGCCAGAAAGCGTTGCCAATCGGTAGTTCCTTGCTGCCTGAAAACATGTGAGCCAAAGATTAAAACGCAGCACGCAGCCTTGAGTTTACAGTTAATTCTCAATGTCGGCTAGAAATCGCTCGCTCTTCTCTCGACAAATGATGTCATAAACCCAAGTGACCGCACCAGCAAACGAAAGTCCACAACTATTGTCTCTTTTGAGCATCGTGAGCTGCGTAGATAGAGGGATGCTGCGACGTGCCCGCTCGCTCGCTCGCGATCACTCTGAAAGTAAACAGCGCGTTCGAAGAAGAAAAAGAAAAAAAATTGGCCGCGTATCTGCGTGCTTCGCTGCAAATGTCGTGTAAAGACGATAGAAGAGGCGCTGTGTGAGATATTGACGCCATCTGGCAATACGTCGGGAAACATGAGTGCTGTGTTGCGTGCTGGTAGTCCCGGCGCAGCAGCAGGCGAAGACCTTTGCAGAGAAACGTCCGCACTCAACGAGTACTCTCCACACACTCTTTTATTGACACGTCGCCTGGGTAAAACAGGAACGCCAGAGCGGCGCCCACAACCGGCAGCCTGAAGGCGCCCACAACGCTGCTTTTTCATTTTTTAAATATTTTTTTTCACCTTCTTGGCCTTCTCAAAACTAAAGTTTTTCAACACCAACCCATGGCATTCGTACAGTGCAATACAGAACCGAAACCGAAACACAACAATGAGCTCGTGCGAAGGGCACGGAGGAAGGCAAATTTCAGCGCAGTCGCATTTTCAGCTTTGTTGAAACAGTGCTCACTAGACGACGACGAAGTAAAAGAAGGCACAGGACAGGCAGCGCCTGTCCTGTGCCTTCTTTTACTTCGTCGTCGTCTAGTGAGCGCTGTTTCAACAAAGATGAACGCATACCAACTCGCTCAAGCTTCCATTCTTATGCATTTTCAGCGCAGCTTAAGAAACTAGGGTCCTTAAAATTACGTATGTATGCATTTTCTATTAAAGGAACACGCCACCCAATACTTACCTAGTGATGTTGCACCTCAGATATGCATGATATTTACTTTTTGGTCGACAACGTTCACAAGTATGAACAGCCGTACCAGTTCAAGACGGCTGGCCCTTGGGCAAGTGGTTCAACTTTGGCTGAGTGGCTGAATCGAGGGACGTGCCGACAAACAGAAAGACAGACAGACAGAAAGACAGACCAAAATTTCTGCGTTTAAATTCCCCAAGAAAGGCTATCGTCTTTAATAAAATGCCCAGGGTAATGGGTCGTGACGCGCGCTGACGAACGGACGTAGCTTCTTGTCCCCTTGTCGTCCTCCCTGCGTAGCTTTCAGCGCACACGCTGGTACGAAAGGAGGGAGAAAGCGCTCAAAGCGTGCGAGAAATCCCTGTAACTCCGCTCGTGCTTGAAGGTTTCTAAAATTTTTGCGGCAGTGGATTCGTGAGGCATACACTCTTGTGATGAAGCCATTCGATGCTTACTTGGGAAGTTTTGCAGGGTCCCTTTAAAAAGCTCATTCACTGGTGAGTAGCTCTTAGAGAAAAAACTACAGCATCTCCCACTAAAGGGAACCACGTGGGGATGCAAAGCAGCGCATGGGTCGACCTAAAGGTCTGTTCATGACGGCACCTTGCCCGATGTTAACGCGTCCTTGCAAGTGGAGCACACCATTAATGCACTGTAGTTGCTGTTGCTGTTACTCGTCCCGATCCCTTGTTCTAGCACGCCACGCAGGTTCATCGCGCGGCGTCTGCAGAATCTCGTTCTCCGACGCCATCACGTGATTGCTGAGAGCGTGTAAGGGGGAGAGGCCACAGCGTCTTACCCAGCCCCTTACACAGGCCCGAACGCGCTAGGGCATGCCAGCACACATGGTTGTCTCTGCTTTACGGCAAGATAGGACAGCATACGACAGCCCGGGCCCCTAAAGTGCTCTGCACGTATCATCATCAAGGCGGTCGAGCAACAAGAGGAATAAGACTTCTCCTTGGCGCGAGCGCGCGCTATGTTAGGTGGTAGAAAGCGGACTGCCGCCAATGGAACTACGGACAAAGCCCAATGCAAAAGCTGCTTCGACGCAAGCGAGGTCGACATGGAGAACAGGCTTCAAGAGGCGGTGGAGGCAGTCGAGAATCATCTGGAGGGCACAGGACTGGAATGCTCGCCGGGGAAGTCGGAACTGTTACTATACCGCCTCAAGAGACTGGGCACACCATCCAGAGACGTGGCAGAACTACACAAACGGGAAATCAGATTACCCACTAGAAATGGCACGGAGATACCCATGGTTCAGAAGATCAGAGTCTTGGGTCTCTGGGTCAAAGCCAGGGGAACAAACGCCGAAATCGTAGCGCGCCTGGAAAAAAAGTCATGGCGGCCGTTAGGCTAATAAAAAGAGTCTCCAACAAAAGAAGGGGCATTAAAGAAAGAAACGTGTACGGCTCGTCCAGGCCTTTGCGACGAGCCACGTCGCGTATGTAGCTGCATTCGTCCACTGGAACAAGGCCGAGAAGGCCAAGATAGACGCGCTCATTAAAAAAGCGTACAGAGCAGCACTGGGTCTACCACTCGTTCTAAAAAGACAGGGCGTGCAAACACGGACACAAGAAAGAAGTCAGGACACCACAAACGCCGCTTCGACGAAAGCAGTCAGGACACCACGGCGTTTGTGGTGTTTTGACTTCTTTCTTGTGTCCGTGTTTGCACGCCCTGTCTTTTTAGAATGAATGCTTACCAACTAGCTCAGCTCTCTGTTATTCTAAGGGTCTGCCACAATACACAAGAAACGAAAGGCTGCTACAACTCGGAGTACATAAAACGCTGGACGAGATCTCTGAAGCACAGAGGCTAGCGCAACTCGAAAGGTTGTCCGGAACCAAGGCTGGCAGAGAAATCATGGAAAAGATCTCCATAAACTACCACGGAATGAGGGGCCCCAAGATGCAGATTCACCCGGACGTCCGATCCGCAATAATCATGGAAACAATCCCGTACACAACGTCGAGAGAAGAACATGCCGCACGAAAACGATCCTCAAAAACCACGGCGCGCGGGAGGGGGTGCTTTTCGTAGACACCGCCCGTTATCCCCGAAACCTGGACATCAATACTGATGTTGTCAGCAGCTCCCTCTTCACAATGGCGATCTTAGACACGAAGGGGAAGAATGTGACAACGGACTCCGTAAGGACCTGATCATCAGAGGCAGCGGAAGAAACGGCAGTTGCATTGGTGTGATGGTGAGGTTAGTCACGTCGCAAGGCGTGTGATGCGAGGAAGATGGAGACAGTGCGGAACACAAAAGGAAGTTATATTCAACGAGAGACACACATTGCAAGAACAGTAAATAGACGTCGTGCACGCGGTTCGCAAACGTAACAAAAGGAGTACGCAGTCTCACAAACCGGTGCCTTGAGGTGGAACCCGTTGCGTACTCGTGGTGCAGCCGTCGCTTGGCCAGCGTCCCGATGCAGAAGGCATCGCCAGGCCTAGGCGTAGCCGCACACCGTCACCGATGTCGGCGCGCTGGACGTGGTCAGCAGCTCCGGGGTCCCGAGGACGCTCGCCGTGCCCCGAGATGTCCGTAGGAGGGCTCACCCAGAACTCGTGCCGGGTCACGCCGACACGCCGTGCCCCGAGGACGTCAGCGGCTCGAAGACAGGAACCCGGCCTTCTGAACCTCGCGCGTAGTTGCGGGTTCGCCCTGGGCTCCCTCGCTTCGTCTTGTTGGCTCGGCGTTACAACACCTCCGTTCTGCGCGAGCGTCTTCTCTCTTTTTTTTTCGATGCGCGAGCTTCAATGTCCCTTCATTTTCGTCATATTTTATGGGATGCAGCGCTGTCGTCTGCTACACTCGCATTTTTTCAAGTTGCTTCATAACATCACCCCCCACTTAAGAAAGTTCTTCCGGTAGAAGAACTTGAACGCACTGGGGACACGTTGGTTCGCAGACGGAAACACGCACGTAAGCACCACTGCACAGCACAGCAGTTCGGAGCCCCGCACACTCGGCACATTTGTTCACAAAAGTAGACACCAGAAGAAAAAAATAGAAACAAGTTACAAAACTAAAACGTCATGATACCTGTATAGTATTGTACAGTATTATAAGGTTGACACAACATGACATTAATACCACTAAGCACCGAGTTTTTATGTAGACGTGGCTCACGGAGTTGGTAAACAGCTCATATAATCTGCGCCTACATTTTCGCTGCCTTTTATGTACTCGACCGAAAAGTCGTACTCCATAAGTATGAGGCTCCACCGTAACACGCGGCTGTTTACATGCTTGACCGACTTGATGTACACAAGCGGTTTGTGGTCACTCTGTAGAATGAACGTGCGGCCGAATAAGTAGATATGAAATTTTCGGATCGTCCACGTAAGAAGCCAAGGCCTCTCGCTCCACTGCAGAGTAAGCAGCTTCGCGTGTTTGCAGTCTGCGGCTTGCGTGTGATACTGGGTGCAGTATTCCTTCATGACGGTGCATGAGTATGGCACCTGCACTTCTCGATGATGCATCGGTGTGGAGTACAAAAGGTTTTGCAAAATCAGGTGCTTTGAGAATAGGCGGCGTAGATAGCAAAATCTTGAATCCATCAAATGACTTCTGTTCTCGTTCTCCCCAAAGAACTTTGTTAGGGGCCCTCTTCTTTGTCAATTCGGTCAGTGGATAGGAGACTTCAGAGTAGTTGTGCACGAAATCTCTGTAATAACTTGTAAGACCCAAGAACGAGCGTACTTCTTTAGTTTGTGGGCGCTTCGCAGCCTGTATTTTATCGAGTGTTTCGACCTGTGGTCGAACGACGCCTTTACCAACGAGATGGCCGAGAAATTTTACTGACTCTTGGCCAATCTCACTCTTTGTTGGCCCAATGTTCAAACCAGCCTCCCTAACTTGCTTGAGAAACGACTCAAGTATAGCCACATGTTTAGCCCAGGATTCAGTAGCAACGAGCACATCGTCAAAGTAGTAATAAACGTGTGGTATGTCTGCTACCACTTTCCTCATAAGGCGGTTAAACACAGCCCGGGCGGTTTTGATACCAAACGGCATGAATCTAAAATGATACATTCCTGATGCTGTAGCGAAAGCTGTCATTGGCTTAGTGTCTTGATCCATGGGAACCTGCCAGTAGCCCTTAGCGAAGTCAAACTTTGAGAAGTATTTCGCCTGTCCAAGTTGACCAAAGATGATGTCCACACGGGGTATAGGCTCGTTATGATTGACTACAAACTTGTTAAGTTGCCTGAAATCGATGCTCAAGCGCATCGTTCCGTCCTTTTTCTTCACAACTACTACAGGTGACTGGTAAGCGGAATCTGATAGTTCTATGATGCCTTGTCGTAGCATGTCTCCTATTTCTTTCTGTACCGCTTCTTGGGTAGCAAATGACATTGGGTACGGTCGCATGCTTACGTGTGTATCCGTGGTCACTATTAGCTTACACTGTACGAGGTGCGTTTTGCCAAAAACACCCGTAAATACGTTGTCGTACCTGTTCAGTAGATCGGTGATTTGCACGTGCTGGGTAGGAGAAAGTGACTCCGAAATGCTGACTCCGGCAGACGATTCATTTCGTTGGAGTGGTACGCATGGTAGCTTCGTCGCTTTCGGTGTCATCCGCCTGGCAAACAGTTGACACTTCATGTGGTGGTGCAGGCGGCCGTTCCTCATACTTTTCAGTGGGTTTATGTGAAATAGCGCACTTCTGGTACCGAGGTCAATGACATAATCGACATCATTTCTCCTCTCAAGGACAGTAAAGGGCCCTTTCCACGTCAGAACCAATTTGTTGGTATCCGATGGGAGCAGTAGTAAAACCTTGTCTCCAGGGGACATTTGACGTGGTCTGGCCTTTCGGTCATAATGCTTCTTCTGTACCATCTTCGCTTTCTGAAGTTCCTCCTTGGCTAAGCGGCAGGTTTCTTCAAGACGATTCCGCAGTTCAACTACGTACCCGTAGGATGTTTTTATATCATCATCAAGATGATCAGCGGCCCATAATTCCTTCAATATCGCCAGGGGACCTCTGACGTAGCGGCCGTAGAGCAAGTCGAACGGAGAGAAGCCTAAGCTGGACTAGGGAACTTCGCGATAAGCAAAGAGTAAGGGCGCCAAGTACCGGTCCCATTTCTTCGGACTCTCCTGACACATTCTTCTTATCATCTGCTTCAGTTTACCGTTGAACCTCTCTACAAGGCCATTAGCCATAGGATGATATGGGGTTGTTGGCAGTTGTGTGAAAGAGAGAAGTCGGCTTAGCTCCTTCGTTAGACGTGACGAGAATGATGTGCCTCTGTCACTGATTATCTCCCGTGGGACTCCTACACGAGAAAACATCTCCAGGAGCGCCTCAGCAACTCTCTCCGTCTCGATGCTCTTCAGTGCTATGGCATCGGGATAACGCGTTGCCATATCCACCATTGTGAGAACGTACTTGTTTCCGCTCTCTGGCATCGGTGATAATGGTCCAATGATATCAATGGCTACTCTCCTAAATGAAGTGTCCATTATAGGAGTGTTTCCGAGTGGTACACGACCCACCAAGTGTTTGGGAATGGTTCTTTGACATATGTCACACGATTTAAGAAATCGTGTGATGTCTGATTGAACCCCTGGCCAGTAGAACTCTTCCAGTACTCGGTCTGTGGTTCTTTTATAGCCCTGATGGTCCGAGAGGATGCCTTCGTGGGCCATTTTCATCGCAAAATGTCGGAGGCACCTTGGTATCACAAGCTGATCTACCTGCCTCTTAGAGCGAAGCGTGTACATGCGATGAAGGATTCCATCCTTCATAAAAAAACAGTATTTCAGCAAACCTTTTCTTGACCTCTTGGTTAACTGCTTCAAAGCATTTCCGCAGTCTGCTGTCTTCCTTTTGTTTGGTTCTGAATTCCTGTGGGCTGATGTCCAAGGGGTTAATAACGGGTGTCGGTAGTAGAGGTGGCTTTCCTGTCCTTCGGTTTACCGCTGCAACCTTTGCCGTGACACCTGGTTTGCTTGCAGCCGATGTCGAAGTCTTCGCGTAGAAGGGCCTATGTGCAGAACTGGAATTTTCTGCGCCAGAATACTATTCTGCAGCATTCAGGGTGTAAAGATGGCTCTTCCAGTCGTTATGAGGATTGTGGGCATCTCGAACTCCTCCCACATTTCCCAGGACAACATCGTATAAAGGATTATCCATACAGATGGCTCGAGCCTTGCCTGTGAAAAAAAGGTGAAATAATCTCCACATGTGCTTCAGGCAGCTTCATCAACCGTCCGTCCAAGAGGTAGATCGAGGAAATCTTTCCTGTCAGCTTGCTCTCCGCCACAAGAGACCTTTTGACAATCATTGAGTCGCATCGCGTATCTCGCACTACCGTAGCGGGATGTCCTTCGAGTACACCTTCGGCTACGGGCATAGATTTTTCATTCAGCTTGGCCGGTTGCGTTCCCTTGGGCTCCGAACTACCGGGAACACAAAGGGCAGCCCGTGACTCTGAAATAATGGCCTTGGCCTCATCTATTTGTTGTAAAGAGCACGAGCCCTTCACAACGCTGTTGGCATTTTTGGGACAATCACCTGCCTTATGCCCGGTGCAGCGACCCTTTCCACAGAAGGGTGGCTTTGCGCCTGGACACTTTGTGTTGGTCCAGCAATCGGCAGCTCTGTGACCCTTTTTGTTACAAGGAAAGTACTGCGGTCTCTCTTTTTCGGCTTGCCGCTCAGACGTTCGAGTTTGACCTGGGGGCTTGCTGAGGTTATCGCCTTGACCTTTGCCAAGGTTAATCAACCCCTGTGCCTCCAGGTAGTGGTCTGCAGCCTCCGCAAGTTTGTCAAGGCCTTCACAGTTTCTTTTTTTAAGAAACACAGTGCGTTTCTCATCGCATTGTGCGAGAAACTGTTCGGAGACGATTTTGTCTCCCAGAGCATCGTAGGTCCGGTCTCTTTTGGCCATTTCTTGCCAATGGTCAAAATAACCTAATAATTTTGTTCGATAACCTTCTTCCGTGAACCTAATGCGTTGTAGTAGTGTTTTCCTCAACGTCGCGTAGTCCATCATGCTCAGGTGCCATCCTAGCTACAACACTTAAGGTCTCTCCGGTCAAGCAAAGGCTTAGTGATAGAGCCCATTTGTCTTGTGGCCAGTCTCGGCTCGTAGCGACGCGCTCAAAGCGCTGTATATATGCGTCCAGCTCATCGCGTTCAGCGGTAAAGGCGGGGATGAGCTTATGTGAACTTTGGTAGCTGTGCGTGGTGCCTACGGGCACACCCTCGGGAAGCTGCCCAGTAGTTGTGCTACCTGCTGTCGCACCTAACTCATGCAACTTTAACTTCAGCTCTAGAACTTCCTTCTCTGCCTTTAATCTAGTGACTGCCTCCGCCTCGGCTTCTTTCGCGGCATTTCGTTCAGGCAGACGAGCGTCACGTGCCTCCTTTTCGCGTGCGCGTTCTTGGTCCATCCAATCTTTTAGTGCTGAGCCGCTCAACCCTAACTCTTTCCGATTGCCGTCAGCTTATCTACCTCCATCATAGACCGTCACACACATATGAGATGTGATGCTCTTCTTAGATGGAACAAGAGCAGTCCTGTCTCGCGGACGCCAGATATGTGATGGTGAGGTTAGTCCCGTCGCAAGGCGTGTGACGCGAGGAAGATGGAGACAGTGCGGAACACAAAAGGAAGTTATATTCAACGAGAGACACACATTACAAGTACAGTAACTAGACGTCGTGCACGCGGTTCGCCAACATAAAAAAAGGAGTAGACAGTCTCACAAACCGGTGCCTTGAGGTAGAACCCGTTGCGTACTCGTGGTGCAGCCGTCACTTGGGTACACAGGCCAGCTGCAGAAGGCATCGCCAGGCCTAGGCGTAGCCGCACACCGTCACCGACGTCGGCTCGCTGGACGTGGTCAGCAGCTCCGGTGTCTCGAGGACGCTCGCCGTGCCCCGAGATGTCCGCAGGAGGGCTCACGCAGAACTCGCGCCGGGTCACGCCGACACGCCGTGCCCCGAGGACGTCAGCGGCTCGAAGACAGGAACCCGGCCTTCTGAACCTCGCGCGCAGTTGCGGGTTCGCCCTGGGCTCTCTCGCTTCGTCTTATCGGCTCGGCGTTCCAACAGCTCCGTTCTGCGCGAGCGTCTTCTCTCTTTTTTAAATGCGAATGCATTTCTTAGTCGGGCTATGTAAGGCATCCGTCGTTGTCCGCGCGCCTCTCCACTCTCACTCCCTCTCCCATAGCAACAGCTGCGGGCGCGCGCGCTTATCCTCGCCCCTAGCAACCGGAGCAGGTGGTGCGGGCGGAGTAGCGGAGAGTGAGTGGAGAGGAGGAGCGCACTCTGGCGTGTGAGTGCGCTCGCATCGCGGGAGCTCGGCCAGCGCAAATTTTTTTCTAGGTGGCATTGGCTCATACTTAGGACTGTGCAGCGCTCACAAAAAGGGACAAGGAACAGAAGAAGTACACTGTTCCTTGTCCCTTTTTGTGAGCGCTGCACAGTCCTAAGTATGAATCAATACCAACTCGCTCAATTTTCTATTCTAAGGCATTGGCTCGGCGTAGCTCCCGCGTGTATGGAGAGGGTAGGTGCAGTGCTTCGCCGCTCCTTCTCTCGCCGTTCGCTCTCTCTCCTCCCTGCGCCACCGCCTGAATGCAGTGCGTTTGAAACGCGTTTGTAGCGTTTGCGCTGCCTTGGCGCAGCCTGAAAATAGCGCGTTCTAAACGCGTTTGTGCTGCATTGAAGGCGGTGGCAACATCCCTGAGGTGATTACGAACGCAAGTAGGAAGCGTTCGTTGAAAGAGGCGCCCAAAAGGGAGACACCTGAGCGCATCGATGTGTCCAGCTTTACGCCATTAAAATTACTACGCCGTGTACTCTCGGCGCAAGAAATGCATTCGCATTTCCTCACGATTCCCTTCGGGGAGGTGGGGCATTTTCTTTTTTGAATGCGCGAGCTTCAATGTCCTTTCATTTTCGTCATCTTCTAGGGGATGCAGCGCTGTCGTCTGCTACAGTCGCATTTTCTCAAGTTGCTTCATCACAATTGGCCGTAATCAATGGTCGAAAAGAAGACAGAACAATAATCAGCGACTCCAAGACGGCCATTAGAAACTTCACGAAGGAATGGGTCTCCAGCGAAGCAGCCAAAATCCTGAACCGCAGAGTAGAAGACTTCCGGAACGGCCGAATTACACCAAAATACCTCAAGTGGATGCCGGCACACATGGGGGAAGCCAACACAGAAGATCCGAGCATCCCTCCCAACCTCAACGAGAAGGCCCACCAAACCGCGCGAGACCAAACCCACCGCGGCTCGGTCAGTGACGGCCCGACACCTCTCATCTACCCCGGAAGGAGGTACGACTGCGGTGGAGGCGATGAGGAAGACGGAGGAGGCGACAATGACGAGGTAGCGATTCAAGACGACAGAGACAGACTCCACGTACCACGACATACTGGTACACTATAAGCAGCAACGAGAGGAATATCCACCATCACACAAACAACTAGACAGATCTCAAGAAACAGATTGAAGAAGATTGCGAACCAGAACTTTCCCGAATCCAGTACATTTAAACAGAGTAAATTCCAGACAATACCCAGAAGCGAGCTGTGTGCTCTGCAAGCACGAACACGAAGACACGGCACATAACTTATGGAAATGCACACGGATCAGGACAATATACAAAGACGACAACATAGAACCGGACCTTCTCGAGGAGCGATGGCTAAGCGCTCTGACTAGCTCAGATCTACAAGAACATCTGTGGGCAATACAGCGAGCCCGGGCAGCGGTGGAAAGGCTATGCCTCACCGCGCATAATGCCTGGGTGGCCTGAGCCCGGGCTGGCAACCTTGCAGGTGTCTTTTATTTCTTAATAAAGTTTGTTCCGTCCGTCCGTGCTTCGCATCTGAAACGAAATTTCATTGAATGATACAAATCTAAATTACTAGGAAGGCCACCATCGACATAACTGTATTCACGTACAAAGGTTAATAAATAAAAAAAAACAGCTCCACAACGTGAAACCTGTAGAGGGGCGAAGCATGGAGTGTGCGCCTCTGTTTCCCACAGCAAAATCACTGCTAATGGGCAATGAGAGACAGAGGAAAGATTAGAAACAGAGACCCGCAGTCCACTTTTAGTTAAAGTGCGTGCTGTGAATCTTTATTGTTCAAACACGCACAAGAGAAATCTGCCAGCGGCACTACACTGCAGGTCAAGATCCAGTGGCTATATATACGGGGTGGCCGGTGAACGGTTGTACAGCACGAGCACTCGGTTTTCATTGCGATAGCAATTATATGGACAGTCTCGACTGGTTTTTGCCGTCGCCGTTGTTGTCGCCGTCATGTCCCTTCCGTATCAAGTCCAAATCGATAAGATCCCCCTGTGCAGCGTATGTTCTACCGCAGTAAAAGCGCGCGAGTGGGGGCGACGGACGCGGCCGAAGCAGAGATCAAACGAGCCCGCCCATTTCTGTTGCTCGGAGAGTGCATGCGATATCACCCCGCTCGGGAGGCCTGCTGTCAAGCAGTCAGAAAACGCCCCGCCCGTCTTTAACAAGCCTTAGAAGACGCGAAGAGGGGGGGGGGTCGCCCGAGCAGCAACATTGAACTTTGACGAGGGTAGTGATGCGGGCTTGAATCCAAGGGCGCGGTCGCGATTGCTGGCGCGCGCGCTATCTCGACCGCTATCACAGCGGGCGGCTCGTATACCCCAGCTCTCCCTGGAGCGGCCGTGTTCTCCTACACCAGCGTTTTGTAGTTACGCGAGATCGGACACGAAACAGTTAGCTGCCAACCTCACTTCGTATACCACTACAATTTGTTGCTATCGCACCCATTGCTTCCGCCTTGCGGTGAAACTAGGAAGTTTTAGCTTGTAACGTATACTTCTTTACGTTACCGTGTTACCGGATACCGGATGGAATCCGCGCATGCGCGAACATTTAAAGAACGAAAAGGTTTACTGCACGTGAACTTGCTCCTTCGGCGAGTCGCCTAAAAAGCTGGAGGGCGACGAGCGCTCACCTCAAGACGTAGACGCCATTTTGACTGTGAGGTGCACGTAAAACGGGCGAAGTTTTCCCACTTCCAAAAACGCGAAATTACACTGCATTAGGTAAAACAACTGTTACTTTTTCAATCAAGAAACTCGTTAGAAGACGCTGCCTGCGTCTCTCGCGGACGACGGCGCGTTCTCGTTCCTTGCGAGCTGGTACTTCAGCGCATAGAGTATCCTACAATTACCTAGAAGGAACTCTGGCGCTGCGATCGTTCAGCCACCATGGAAATGATGGGTAGTACACGGATTTGCCTAATCTTCGTGCTTACGCCTTCGAACGCAATTGCTGTGTATCGGCGTTCGTTTCGGATAAAAAAATTGGACCGTTGTGAACTTTTTGACCAATTTGAATTGGTTAGCCTAAAAATGTTGGAGCAGTGAAGTGGAACTGCTGACTTTTACTGAACTTCGTCTTGCGACAGAGCGGAATGCAGGCGACATGCAGCCAAACGGAGCCGAAAGAGCGAAGTTTAGACAAATCTCTCTACTACCCATCATTCCCATACTGGCTGAAGCGCCATGCGTTGCAGATCCCATTGGCGCTAGCGCCGGAGTTCTGTCTAGTGTATCTATAGGAAACTGTATGGTTCAGCCTTCATCACAGAAAGAGCGTTTCTATAGTCAACGCGCGCCGTTCGCTCTCTCTCGACACACGGCGAGCGCTGAGGCGGTGGCGGCCTCTCTTGCGCTCAAGCAAATGGACCGTCCCGACAGCAGATGACGATGCACGATGTACGCCGACACGCCGAGACCCTAAGGTGCTTCGCCCCTAAAAGCGTTGCTTGTGATGCTATTACATGCAAAACACGCAAGTGCTTGGTTGTCCCAGCGCATATTATGTAACACTAACTGTACTTTTTATGTTTAGCAAATTCTCTCATCTATCTATCTATCTATCTATCTATCTATCTATCTATCTATCTATCTATCTATCTATCTATCTATCTATCTATCTATCTATCTATCTATCTATCTATCTATCTATCTATCTATCTATCTATCTATCTATCTATCTATCTAACGACAGACGGAGTAAGGGAGGTCTACCTCCCCCCCCACTCGTGAACGAGTTGATACGCCACTGGGACCCAGGTAGGGCTTGAAATTTGAGATTTTTTTCATTAAAATGAAGGGAGATAACTGCGTAAGCGACATTTCTGTTAACTTGTATACGACTGACGGCGATTTTCTGCGCCGCAGCTTTTGTCTGACGTGCAGTGGCCCAGAATTATTTGCCTTCTTCCTTTAATCCCCTTAGCTTTCCATGTGACGTTTGAATATGCTTATATCGCTGATTTAAGAACGAATAAAACCAATTGATAGTTTGAGCACTTTCTGTGTATATCGTTTTTTTTTCTGTGTTTGTCCGTTCTTTGCGCAACATATCCTACAATAAAACATTTTAGCTATGTGGCCTTCTTTCTGGCATTTGTAACAAGTACTGTTAACGATGGGCAACTTACTGGCGAGTGCTGTCCTGTGCGGCGATGACACGAAGCTTTAGTCCCATGCTGCATGGTACTTTCAGCCTTTGCGAACGCACTATTATTCTCGTTCTTGCCAGCACTTGCTTGTGGACGCCGTTCTTCTGCCTGTCTTTGCCAGTGCAAATCTGAGACGCTCGCTGCGAGGCCTTCCCTCTTCGTGGAAAGTACCTGCTGGGTGTCTTTCGTAGTGGCTTCCACAGCCAAAGCGATGGTGCGGGCGCGTTCCCAAGTCGGTTCAGCCTCTGGCATGGCTAGTAGTCGGCAGCGAACAGCACCTGTTTGAAGGCCGGCGATTAGTCGATCCCGCAGAGCGTCCTCTAGAAATGTGCCAAACGCGCGCGTCACCAGCCATTTCTTCAGACTGACAATGAAGTGCGCCGCGCTATCATGCTACCCTCGTTGTCGTTGATGGAAGTGAAACCTTTCCGTCAACCACAAAACTCTTAGGAGTGTAGTGTTTTTGATGCGCATCAACGGCGACCTCGAACGTCACCTAGGTGGGCGTCTTTGGAAGAAGCAAGCTCCTGAGCGTCCCGAAGCCTTTTCGTCAGTCGTAATCAAGACGTGCACTTTCTTTTCTTCTGCAGTGTCGTTGGGGGCGATGAAGCATTCGAGCCACTCGAGGTAGAACTCGAAGACCCCGGTGTACGGGTCGAACTCCGGCAGCTTGCCAAGTGTAGCGCCCGACGTAGCCATCTTCAGTGTACCTTGCCATATCCCATCTTCGTCGCGAGTGTGTTGTAACTGAACAGCGAGAAGTACTTGTGAACCATCTTTATTCCATCGACTACGTACTCACAGTCACACAGACAATGCAAAAAAACAAAACAAACATGGCTGATCCCTCTGTCATAGGAATCGGTATAACACGAAAGTAAAACGTGTCTTCACAGACGTAGTTGAGGGTTGTGCATAGTTTCGCCCCGAGGCCGAAGGAATGAATGCTATTGGCCGCGAGATCGAGCCGAGTCGCCGCCTGGCGGCTACTGGCTGAAGCGCGCCTAGTGTGGATTGCTCCATGAGTCGTCTGCTAGCCGCGTTGTGTTTGCATGTGCGCGTACGTCATGCAGGGCCTCAAAAGGCGGTTTGTTCCGTTGCGTTGGTGCAACTTTAACCGCTCGTACGTATGCCTAACACGGTGTAAAGAAGCATTTGGCCTTTATCGGCTCTATATGTACTGTAATAAGATCAGTGAGTGCACTTTTCGAGAGTGCTGTGTGTGGTTGTCGTTCACGAGAGTCATATCAGTGTAGGTGCCGCTCTGTGGTTCAAGCGCATTGCAAAGTGCACTTGGCGTTGTCCTAAAGATGAGAAGTATTAAATCTCATGTGAATACAGCCTTTTAGCGGCTCGGTGGTTAAAAAAAAGGCTCTCATGCACTGGCGCGTTGTGGTTAGGTGTATAACTTCGGGACTGTCGTTTATAGGTTACGCGACGAGCTTTAGTTGTGCACGGTCCTGGTCCCACTGCAGAGAAATATTTCTGTCAAGTCACGTCTGACACTTCGGTACTTAAATTGTCCCGTAAACAGAACAGAAAATGGATTCATTCTAAAGAGACAGGGCGTGCAAACACGGACACAAGAAAGAAGTCAGGACACCACAAACGCCGACTAACAACTGAAGAGACGCACAACGGCTGAAAAGAAAGAAGGCACGAAAACTTATCTGCGCATGCCCATGCAACAGCCGAACCTATCAATCCGGAAAGCGTGGTGGTCTACGTGGACCACCACGCGTGCCGGATTGATAGGTTCGGCTGTTGCATGGGCATGCGCAGATAAGTTTTCGTGCCTTCTTTCTTTTCAGCTGTTGTGCGTCTCTTCAGTTGTTAGTCGGCGTTTGTGGTGTCCTGACTTCTTTCTTGTGTCCGTGTTTGCACGCCCTGTCTTTTTAGAATTAATACTTACCAACTAGATCAGCTCTCTGTTATTCTAAGCAGAAAATGGAATGACACGGAAATCGCAAAACTGAGCTGACTTGCGCAATTATAACTTGTGGCGAAATGTATACAAAGACACCCGTGTACTTGCGAGGTAGCTTATGCCTGTCAAATTCGCGCTTTGGCAAGTTCAGTGTCGGAAGTGCGTCAGGTCTCAATCTCTTCCGCGAAAACACTCAAAAAAGAGCGAGCGAGCGAGAAAAATGTATTCATCAAGATCAGCAGTGGCGATAAACTTGCTCGCGCATTTTCATCGCCTACGTGGCGAGTGAGGGCTCATAAAACGATACCCTTTACTATGCACCAGATCATGCGTACACACTTGCCGCGTTTCGGTGCACGTACTTGCCCTGCGGAACACTGACAACTGTTCTCGCGGCCGTGTAAACACAATAGAACATGCGCGAACTACAAAAGGGCTCGGGGACTCTCATTTAAACAGACTCATAGCCAAGCGCGAACAAAGATTGCATTCACAGCGCAGACGGTACATGAATGACACAGAATAAACTCCATGAATTAATTTTCTTCTTTCTCGATTGATTTTCGCTTAACTTTCCTGCGGAAGTGTATGAAAATCAAAGCAGAGGGAAGCTTCCCCGAGCGTTCGCTTACTACAACCGTCTTCACGCTCGTAGTGCACAGCAGCAACAAGCATTATAAATGCACACATTAGCGAAGTTATCGCTGACTACTCACCATCCGTTCTCGTTCGCGAACGCTAGAATGCACCGTCGTCGAAGTGCTTGCTGCACACCATCGCGTACTTGGAAGGCGTCTTGCCATTACGAAGCCTAACGAGCCACAGTCGGCGACGTTCCGCGTCGGTGGGATAGAAATGGGAGCTTATCACTCGCTCTGTGTAGTATGTGCGGCATTGTGGCACCGAACAAAACCTCACCATCGATAACAAAGAGTTTTCTGCGGGTACGGAACACAAAATCACGATGTGAAAACAGAAGCCCCGTGCACTTATACACACCACACGAAACCAGTATCCACACTAGCGGGGTGACGGTGCTGCCACCTGTAGGTCGATCTCGCCGCCAATAGCAACAAGTTGCAATGTCACGCGAAGAACGGCAAGCAGCTCGAAACTTGCAACGCGCTGCTCAAGCAGAAAGGATGCACGAAATGAAAATACACAGGATGAGCGCGAACTAACAACTGTCACAGCTCGACAGTTAAAGCGCGCTGGTCAAATACAAAGGAGCATGCACGAAACGAACGCACAAATATACACAGGATGAGCGCGAACTGTCACAGTTGTAACTTATATGTTTCTGAGCAGCATGCTCCTTTCGCGAAAGCAGCCGCTGAAGTGAGAGAAGTGACCTTCGTGCTCTCTGTAACTTCAACGCAAACCTGCGGTGAGGGCGCAAGACGTACGAGATAAGCGCGGGCGCACGAGCGACCACGCCCTGTAGAGGCGCACGAGCATGTCAACGCGTGGGGCGACGAGCGCGCCTTTCTAGAGTGTATCGATGCGCGCGCCCCCGCTTAGAGTGGTGTCAGCTTTTGAAAGGGCAGGTGCGCCTCCTCGGCCTTGGCAGCAGCGTGGACGCCATTTTGAATCCCCCGCCTGGTCACTTGTGCGTGGCGTGCGTGCTGTTGTTAGATTGGTGCTCGTTTCCCTCCAGGTTTATGCGCTCGCTACCGTCACCATGGCCGGGTGTTGCGTGCCGCAGTGCACCAATCGTTCCAGGAACGCTGGGAGCTGTATCGTTTTCCAAGATACTAGGTTTCTTTGGATAGTAAAAATCAAACGTGACAAGCGGCATTTGAAGAACACATTATGCACTTGCAGCGTAAGTTTCCGGCCGGTATTTCGAATGGACATGCAAGGATAACTTCTGCCGGTGTCAACCTTGCGTTGTACATGGACACACTGCTATCGGCTACATGCTTAAAATATTTTGGTTCACGTGTGCATTTTACTTCGCAAACATTCCTTACTGCATTTGGTTGATCCTGTATCTGCTTTTGAATTTTCCTATTGCTGTTTTTGTGATGTGAAACGTATCATGGAATATATTATGCGTGTCTGTCTGCAGATCAGATCCTTCTGTTTTCCTAATAATAATTATTAGGAAAACAGAAGTGGAAGGCTGCCGAATATATAGCCGTATATAGTGGAAGGCTCCCGAAATTTTGACCATCTGTTGTTCTTTAACGTACACCTAAATCTAAGTACACGGGCCTCTGTCATTTCACCTCCATCGAAATGGGGCCGCTGCGGCCGGGATTCGATCCCGCAACCTTCGGGTCACCAGTCGAGCACCATAACTAAAACCACGGCGGGTTCTTGTTTTCTATATTCCTTTCCGTGTTTAAAGTACGCCTTCTGTGCTGGTCTGATGCCCATGTATGTATGTATACAGTTAAATGTTTTTATCCTTCCCTCTTTCTGTGTTTCAAGGTTACATTTTCGTCCTGTCTTAAATCATTACGCAGTTCCTGTTTTTTTAATCATTTACGATCACTTTGAAGCGACTAGTGGCAGTTGTGTTTTATTGTGTAATTCGCGTTTTATTTGCGTAATTGCTTCTGTTAGCGCATCATTAATGCGCACAAATAAATGGCCTGTACACTGGATAATAACGCTCACGCACGCACGCACGCACGCACGCACTCACTCACTCACTCACTCACTCACTCACTCACTCACTCACTCACTCACTCACTCACTCACTCACTCCTCTCTCTCTCTCTCTCTCTCTCTCTCACACACACACACACACACACACACACACACATTCAGTATTTTATTTCATTGAACAAGCACAATTTATTTATTTAATAATAATGTAAGCCATGAAGGGTCATACAGGAATGCGTGTACAAACAGTTCTCGCGAAGCGTCTATACAAAGAAGACGCATGAAAACAAGAAGAAGGCGAGGAAGCATTGTGTACAGTAGACACGCTATGTCAGTAAAAATACAAGAAACAAAGTCAAGTTGTACTATAAGCACCTCATGGAAAACCAATTAATACAATAAAAAAGACGTCCGCCTCGGTGGTATAGTGGTTACGGTGCTCGGCTGCTGACCCGGAAGTCGCGGGTTCGATCCCAGCCGCGGCGCTCGTAGCTCGGTGGATGCGAAATGCTAGAGGCACGAGTAGTGTGAGATGCTAGTGGATGTTAGAGTACCCTAGGTGGTCAAAATTTCCGGAGCCCTCCACTACGGCGTGCGTCGTAATCATATTATAGTTTTGTACCGTGAAACCCCAGATGATATTTTTTAATTAAAAAGATAAATAAACGACGCAGTGGATATGCAGAACAGTACTGAAAACATTCAACAACATGGAGATGCAATCGGGCATCCAAATAAACTGCAGATACAAAAGGAAAAACGCACAGGTACTGCGCATGTATGCAAAGTCTTATGGCATAGTCAACACGTATTCATAATTATGTTAAAGACTCAAGGTGCAACTCGAGTACCGATACAACTGCGGCCTCAGATTAGGAGCAAGAAATGTCAGCAATAATAATCATGAAGAAGGTCTCATTTCATATCAGCAGGATATTTGCACAGTGTAAACGCGAAAAGATACACCGACTAAAAAAGGAACAAAGTTTACTTGACGTTTCGGCCCCCCATACGGGAGCATTGATCACAATAAAAGCCATAAGGATGGCAAAATGTATTTAACTACACCTAATTAGGTGGTGTAAGCAGCGATGATACATTGTCGGAAGCATCCCATCACTCCTGTTGAGCGTGTGCGCAGTCGTCTGTGTATGCAGGGATTCCAGGTGTAGACGTGATGCAAGCTTCTTTTCTTTGGCGAGAACGCGCGCACTTGACCAGTCAATTTGGTGGCCTGTAGATTCCACGTGCTTAGCGAGGGCATTCGAGTTCAACGTGCCGTTTTATGACGTCATATTCGTTATGTTTGACTCTTTTCCTAAAGTCACCGCTCTCACCGATGTGCTGCTTGTCACAATTATGGCAGCCTATGGCGTAAACAACACCCGGGAAAATTTTCTCTCGGAAACTTGTCTTTCACGTTGACTAGGGCGTTCCTTAACTTCCGAGCTGGAACATTCACTATTTCGACGTCATATCTGCGCATGATGCGGGCGGTGGTCTCACTTGTTCCGGGTACATACGGGATGGGCATTCGCTGCTTAAGAGACGGCGTTCCGGCCGACAAATGAAATGCAACCTTTTTGCTTGATAGTCGTGACAACACTAAGAAGATGCTGGCATTGCTTGGTGATTCTAAACCTACACTCGCCCGTCCCGTGATTTCACAGGAAAACTGCAAAGCGATTTCCAAAAGCATTTAGCTGACGTCTTCCGTGTGGTGCCACCCCAGCACAAGCCACTCTATTGCCGCCTATTGTGCCACAGCGGAGCAGCTCCCGCGCTGTATGGCCACCAAATATACACAAAGAAGGTGTACCTATGAATAATAATATATGGGGTTTAATGTCCCAAAACCACGATATGATTGTGAGAGACGCCGTAGTGGAGGGCTCCGGAAATTTAGACCACCTGGGGTTCTTTAACGTGCACCTAAATCTAAGTACACGGGCCTCAAACATTCGCGCCTCCATTGAAAATGCAGCCGCCGCGGCCGGGATTCGATCCCGCGACCTTCGGGTCAGCAGCCGAGTGCCATAACCACTAGACCACCGTGGCGGGGCGTACCTAAGAGGCCTACTGTGGACTATAGTCGCTCACCCCTACACAAGCTATCCGGTTTTTGACACCGTGTTATTTCACCCCTCTTTGGAAAAAGCGGCACGCAGGTGCGCAATTCCGCCCACTTTATTGACAAGGTACGGCACGTTGTTCCTGCTCATGATGACGTCATTGTTTCATTTGATGTCAAGACTTTCTTAACAGACGTTCCAGTAGAACTGGCTGTAAATGTTTGCACCACTGCCCTCGAGTCTGACGGGGCACTGCCCGAGAGGTCTCCAATTGACGTTCCAGACCTGTCCCGTCTCCTTAAGTTCTATTTATCAAATACCTACTTCGTCTTCCAACAGAACTTCTACCTGCAAGCACGTGGTACTGCTATTGGCGCATCTATCTCCGTTTCTGCTGCCAAGCTTGGTATGGAAGACATCGAGCGTCGGGCGTTCGCTTCGTTCACCCTTCCTCCAAAGTTCTTTCTGCGATATGTTGATGATTGTTTTTGCAGAATTCGCAAAGATGCCCTCACTGCTTCCACTGCTCGCCTGAACAGCGCTTAAAAGGCGATTCAGTTTACTGTCGAGCAAGAAGTGAGCGGTTGCCTGCCTTTTCTTGATGTTCTCGTGAAACGGGGTAATACTGGTCTGACCTTCAACGTGTACAGGAAGTCGACGCATACCGGACAGTATTTACATTTCGCCTCAGTGCATCCGCATTCACACAAACGTTCTGTTCCTGCTACCCTGTTCCAGCGAGCCAATACCATTTGTACAAGTCAAGATGACTACAAGCGTGACAGTAAGAACATCTTCGAAGAAATAAAAATGTGCGGATACCTCCCGTCCTTCTTGTCCACTGTGCAGAAGCAACTATCGCGACCACGTAGGCAGCGTTCAACGCCGTCTCTTAAGAAGCGAATGCCCTACCCGTATGTACCCGGAACAAGTGAGACCATCGCCCGCAACATGCGCAGGCACGACGTCGAAATAGCGCATGTTCCAGCTCGGAAGTTAAGGAACGCCCTAGTCGATGTAAAAAACAAGTTGCCGAGCAAAAATTTCCCGGGTGTTGTTTACGCCATAGGCTGCCATGATTGTGACAAGCAGTACATCGGCGAGAGCGGTGACTTCAAGAAAATAGTCAAACAACACGAATATGATGTCAGACAATGGCACGTTGCCTCGAATGCCCTCGCTGAGCACGTGGAAACTACAGGCCACCAAATTGGCTGGTCAAGTGCGCGCGTTCTCGCAAAAGAAAAGAAGCTTGCATCACGTCTACACTTGGAATTCCTGCATATACAGACGACTGCGCACACGCTGAACAGGAGTGATGGGACGCTTCCGACAATGTATTATCGTGCTTACGTCGCCTACTTAGGCGTGGTTAAATACGCTGTGCCATCCTTATGGCTTTTATTGTGAACAAGGCTCCCGTATGGGGGGCCGAAACGTCAAGTAATCTTTGTTCCTTTTTTGGTCGGTGTATCTTTTCGTGTTTACACTATGTACTTCCCCGGCCAGACGGGTTGTCGTCAAACATTAGATTTTAGGATATTTGCACCATACTGCCCATCGGCCGTTTATCCTGTGTACATTATGTATGATGCCATTTATAATAAAGGAGTGAATTGTTTGTAAACTTAGCAAAATAAGCCACCTTAGTCGCGCTGAGGGAGCTTCGCATCACTAAAGTGCGTGTGTTGGGATATATATACTGCTGCTGCTGCTGATATGTATATAAATACTTTAAACAATTCATTGTGGATTTGGAACGCAGATTTAACGAGGAAATTAAGTAAGGCTTTAGTCTGAACTCTGTCGTTTGCGACGTAAGCAAGAGGATTCGTTTTCAACATAAAGTCTACATCTACCTCTAGCGCATAACACATGCACAGGCCGTCAGCTTACATGAATTACATGCTCCCTAATAAGAACTTACGCAAGAACAGCACTAAAAGCTGTCCAAGCCTCAAAAAAGAAAAGAAAAAGAAAAACCTCGCTAGCGTGCACTTATTTCCGGACGGATCAATGCACCGGAAGCGCGTTGTGCAGCGGGTTAATTTGCATGCTGCCCAGCTAGATGGGAGGCGCAATGGCAGCCGTCGTAGCAGACGACGCGGCTGTCATCACTCGAGCAGAGCGCATGGACATCGAGGCACCCTACGCTTTTGGAGCCAGTCGCGCCATCTAGCTAGTGATAAAGAAAACACGCTGATTTACCCCGATCTCTGAGTACCGCCACCGGCAAATGGTGTATATAAATAGCACGCCGTTAGAATGACAAAGAACGTGACGTCTGTGGCGGGGTCGTTTCGCGCTGCGCGCTGGGGATCGAGGGGTCGTAAGTTCGACTCCTGGTGACGGAACTTTTTCTTCTAGTTTTTTCTTTGCCATATGTTAATCGCTATATTTTACAACGTTATATCCGTGACGGAAATGCGTCAGTAAAGCCACGGTGGACCCCGGCATAAAACACTTTCGTGTTAAAACTCCATCCATCATGTCCGTGAAGGCACATATCCGATCACGAATTTCCACATACACAGAACAAACACTCAAGCAGTCTTTCACGCACCCGTTTGATGCAGCAGCCAACATCCGGTAATGAGCGGATCGCCGTGGCTACAGGCTAATAACTTACCCAAGAACAAAAAATAAAAGCCCTCCCCAACGGTAGTGCTGCAGAAGTAGCAAAGTTCTTCGTAGAGAGTGTTCCATAATAGCGCAGAACGGAGCAACTTGGAGCGTGCCAGACTCTACCGAAGAAGAGAAAACCGAGGCGGCATCGAGGGCACGTGCACGTGGCCGGTACAGCAGTTCGCCTTTAGTATTGCCATTAAACAGACGTCTTTCACGTCTGGGGAACCAGTCATTTCGTAACATTTGGTGCCGAAACCCGGGACTGCCCCTCGAGAGACGTCTGTTTAATGGCAATACAATGGCCATGGCGAACTCGGACCAGCTGCGCAAGAAGCGTGGTGCACTCAGGACTGGTTTTACGCGGGCTCTAACACAGTTAACGGACATGCTACAGCAAACGGATCCTGACCTCTCGGAAGTTAGCGTGCAACTCGACTACCTCAAGGGCAGGGAATCAGCATTATCAAGACTGGACGACGCAATTCCTGCAGTAACTGATGAAGACAATCTTGACCGCGAAATCGAAACGGCACAGGATTATAGCGACAAGATCAGCTACGCCTTAGCGCGCGCCAAGTACTGGCTGCAAGATCGTCATCAGGCTACCTAGACGCATGCTCAAGCTTCTGGATCCGGATCGAGCAACTTAGAGCTTCCGAATTCTGTCGATGCTCCGGACCAGGTGAGAGGGCAGCTTCAGCGATCAGTTCTACTACCTAGACTACAGATACCTCCATACGACAGCAACCTGCATGAATGGCAGGCCTTTTGGGACCATTACGACGCCACGATCCACCAGGATAGCGAATTGCCTCGCATTGAAAAGTTCAAGTATTTGCTCACTTACTTGACCGGCAGCGCGAAGCAGTCTATTGAAGGCATCTGGTTAGCCGAGCAGAATTACGACCTCGCAATCAAGACGCTTACGGGTCGCTTCGGACGGCGAGATCTTCTCATTAATGAGCACGTGGACCAACTCTTGGCGTTGATTCCCGTGAAGAGCTCGTCAGACGTTGCCAAGCTTCGTACACTCCACGACAGTGTGCAGTTCCGAGTGAGCGCATTGGAAGGCCTTGCAGTATCACCGGATCAGTATATCGTGGTGTTGAATCGTGTTATGATGCGCTACTTGCCAGACGATCTGGCTATCATGTATCGGCAGAAGATAAACGAAAATGACGGCGCAACTAGTGGGACTGAGACTCCCGAAGACAGAATACGTCGAGCGAAGGACCTTTTAACCTTTCTTCGCATCCAAGTGGAAGTGAGGGAGGAAGGTCGGCTACACCTTCGTCGCCGTCCATATGAAAGCGAAAATATGAGTATCGCGACAGAGGGCACCGGCGGCGCGGAACACATTCCATCGGCTGCAGCTCTCACAAGTTCAACCGTGTCGGTCAACCAAGTGCGCACACTTTGCAACAGGAGCGGGTATACCATGATTTCCTGCAATGCCATTCTGTCAGCGGACGACAAGCGAGTGAGGCTGTGGAATAATAACTGCTGTTTCCGCTGCGGTACACGCAACCACATCGCAAGGCTCTGCATAAAGTCCTACAGTCTTACCTGTGGTACCTGCCGTCGCCGCCACCCGACTATTCTGTGCGAGCTATCGAGATAAGTAGAGGGCCTACCGCCTACTGCTGACTCCGTTGCGCTGGGAAGACCCTCTTCCCCAAGACTTCGAACCGTGACAACCGCCCAAAGCAGTCGCATCGAATCCACGGCTGTATTGTTGCAGACAGGCCGCATATGGGCAGAGTGCGGTAACCGACGACTTCTCGTTCGAGTGCTTTTAGATAGCGGTAGCCAGCGTAGTTACATTCCCGCAGACGCGGCCAGAAAACTTCAGTGTTCCGTCGTTGGAAGGGTAGAGCTTTCCCTCATAACCCTTGCAAGCTCAAAATCTCAGATGCGACTATGCGCTGAGCGTGTCTCCGTGCGACTGCGCAGCCAATTTGACGATGCTGCAGTGGAACTGGATGCATTAACGATTCCAAAGATATGCTCCGTGACGAGTCCACCGCTGAGGAACAGTATCTTGCAGGCACTCATCGCCAAGGAATATAAGATGGCTGACGATGTCAAGCGGAGACGTGGAAAGAAGGCGACATAACCGTTCTCATAGGATCAGATGCCTATTGGAGAGTGACAACAGGAAAAATTGATCGCATCACCGAGAGGCTAGCAGCGATCGACACTACCTTTGGATGGATGGTGCAAGGCCCTATTAAGTCCGACATCCACTCCCCATCAAGTGCACTGTTCGTCTCGAGCAGCGATTCTTCTGCAGCGGACCTCGATGCACCTTCGATGTGGTGTCTTGATGCCATCGGGATAGATGGAGCGCATTCACAAACCTTAGAGGGCAACCACCACCTGTTTGGATCGGAGCTAGGCATTTCAAAGCGAAACAAGAATCGTCAAGTTGACAATGCCGTCGCCAGTGGCAGGAAGGTGGACGAGGGTGAGACGGCAGGCGAGCATGTCGATAATCGTCTTGGCCGCACGCGTCGTCGCCATTGGCGTTAGCATGGTGGTGACGCCGGACTTCCGCAACTTGTCCCCAGATCGGCTGCTTCTTCTGCGAGTACCACGACGATGATCACGTCTTCAAGAGTTTTCACGCCGAGTACATCACCATCAAGCACGTCAAGAACGCCCTGCAGCCGATAAAAATTTGTCCCAAGGACGAAAATGGGTGCGACAGCCGCAAATCAATGACCGCAGTGCACAGGCACAGCCGGAAGCAAAGCGAGTGGCTCGCAGGAATTCGCGTGCTGTCTGCCGATTGCAAAAGCCCACTCAAGAGCGTTTCGACCAAACAGCACAGAAGGAACGCAAGGGGCGCAACAGTTCCTTCGATGGCCACGTCAATGAAATGGACAACAAGGCGCAAGTCAATGATCTGGACTACGTGCCTCCATTTGAGCTTCTGCCAATTGGCGGAGAGGACACGTCTGTGGTTTCGCTGGAGGAATCACATGAGGCTTCTAAGCTTCTCGTCTCAACACTCGGACTGGAAGGGACGTGCATGAAACCTTTGCAACAATCATTCCCAAAAACTATGGAAAGTACTAGCCAACGAAACCCAATACCCTTAGAGGAACTGGAATATCTGGAAGAAATGTTCGGCTCAGTGAAGCAATCGTTCCCCACCTTGCACAAGGGGACAGAACCGTGCAACTGCCAAATGCTTCCCAAGATGAACTTCGATATTGGCATGGACACGAACGTCGTACACGTTTACGAGAACAAGGATAATGCGGTTGCTGAGAAGCCATGAACTCCTCATACATCAGACTGCCGCATTTAATAAACGACCTGAACATCATAGGCCTCATGATCACGGACAAACCGCTTAAATCGTCCCGCTACCGCCGGCTCAGTTGGAAGAGCATTAGACCACGAAGACGACTCGAGAGCAAGCTGGACGAGCTCCAGCAATTTATCGCGCCCAATTCCTAATGGGAAGTCGACACATTTCGGTGCCACAAAGTGCTTCCGCCTCGGGGCTCGCGAATGCACTTCCATTGCCACGCAGGGCTCGTCATTGCCAGCGCCTATCAACTGAACTGCTAAAAAGACGCCAGCGAGCCTACCTATTTCTATTGTGGACATGTTATCACCGCTCAAGCTGCACCCTGGATGCGTGCGATTCATATTGGCCCCCTGGGAGGATGTTGTATATAGCGCAGAAAGGAGCAACTTGGAGCGTGCCAGACTCTACCGGAGAAAACCGAGGCGGCATCGAGGGCACGCGCACGTGGCTGGTGCAGCAGTTCGCCTTTAGTATTGCCATTAAACAGACGTCTCTCTTTCACGTCTGGGGAACCAGTCATTTCGTAACAGAGAGCATCCTCCTACGACATCAGACGTCTTCATCACTGACTGAGGGACGGCTTTTACAGTGGCTCTAACTCAAGCTATCCTATACACATCATCGCAAGACAATCGCGTGCCACCCACATACGAATGACCTGACAGAACACCTGAATAAAACGATTACCGACAGAAGTAAGATTGCCGACTGGGCAAGTTGGTTGAAATGCATGTTACTTGAACAGTGCAAAAGATGGGACCAAGAAGGAGAAGAAACATACAACGCTGTACTTCCAACTGAGTTTATTGAAAGAAAGACTTTTGCGTTTTGAGCCAGGTAACAAGCATATGTGCAAGCTCTTTGTTGAAGAACAACACTGGCTAGAACGCATTTATGTTTCGGTAACAACATAATAGTGTTTGTTCTTTGCCGTTCCACCAAAATTAAGCTTTTGTAGTGCTACCAACCCTTTTTGTTAACAAACGCCGGGGATCCGTGAAGAAGCACGAACGCTATTTCGTGGTCTCTGGACAGGGCGTTCTATAAATCTTCCCATTCTCGTGTGGTAAAGCGTACATAGGCCAGAGGCGCATGGTTGAATGACATGTTAAGGGACTATACACGCGCTATCCGCACACCCGCTCCGCACGTGGCGGGACACCTGCCGCCCAGAAACGGAGGGCGAAAAAGCGGAACGACGCCAAATCGTCGCACACGTGTACCCGCATGAGCGGCTCTGGGGCGCATTCTGGTTGGACGACGTGACGACCGTTGAGGCTGGCAACTGTTTCGCGAAGCTACAGTTTTCGAGGTCGGCAACCATTAGCAACAGCAGACGACGCTGGCATTTTCTTGAGCTTGTGGGTTTAAGCCGCCGCGTTTATGACCGTAATCGTAAAATAACAGCGCAAAAGACGACGGACGAACACACAGAGACAAACGAGCGCTGACCCCAACTCCTTCGGCTGTGCAGTGGTCACTGCCTTCTTGAGGCACCAACCTGGAGACCTGTCTGACGATGAACAGAAGCTCCGGTCTTGTTTTCCTTGGCGCAACGGCGTACTTCTGTCCAGGAGAGTTGCTTGTTGGGCAAGTTGGTACATACTTAGTTAACTGCAAAAGAAGCCACAAAACGTCGAAAACGGAAAAAGCAGAGCGGCAGAAAACAGAAACAGAGCGCAGAGACGTGGCCGCGTCTCTGCGCTCTGTGTCTGTTTTCTGCCGCTCTGCTTTTTCCGTTTTCGATGTTTTGTCGTTTCTTTTGCAGTTAACTAAGTACTTCTGTGCGTCGTCAGACAGGTCTCCAGGTTGGTGCCTCAAGAAGACAGTGACCACTGAATAGCCGAAGGAGTTGGGGTCAGCGCTCGTTTGTCTCTGTGTGTTCGTCCGTCGTCTATTGCGCTGTTATTTTACGATCATGATCAATCAACTAGCCCGATTTACAGCCATTGTGGCGTTTATGACGAAAACGAGGCTTTGCCTTCTCAGATCGTGTTTTTCGGCCGCATGTGGTGCGTCGCCGCTGTCATCTGTGTTCGAGGGATTCTACGCGCACCACTTTTTGCTGTTGTTATCATTCTTCTGACCGCATACAACTCGTATCGCTAGGCTGCATTCGCCGCGACGGCGAACTTTTATTTATGCTTTTGACAGGCTGCAGGAATGTGGGCGCAAACGCGTACAAACACATTTTATAACAATGCAGAAAAGGCCTACAGCGGCAGCGGCACTGCCCGCTCTGATGCCGCGATGTTATCTACAAACAGCCAAAGAAGTTACGGCCTTGCAAGTTCAATTGTTGTAGATATATAGGTTGTATGGTAGTACATAGATTGACTGATCAGTGCTGTTTATGATTGAGCCGGGTGTGTATGATAGCGCGCGGTTTGCTGACATACTTTTTACTTTGCTGCTTACCAATTCCTGTTTGATGTTTCAAATGTCAAAGTGAGCTCGATCCATAAAAATTTTAAGTATTAGAAGTTTCAGCAAAGAACAGAAGGTTTGTTGGCTGTTGTAATGCGATTCATTACAACAGGCATTCAAAGCTATGTGTATATGGAGTAGCCGATCCTGCCTTATGAGAGATGCTAGGTTATGAGATATTTTAAAAATCATGCAAATGTGAAGAATATATAATGTTTGTTTAGATTGCTCACAAGGCACCTTGCTGTGGCTGAAAACACAAAATTTCTGCTTTTTTTGTTGGTGTTAAAAAGTCACAGTTTCGCCGCAAGGGCGAAGCAATGAATGCGATAGCAAGAAAAGCGGCCCGTGATGGACGCGCTGCGACTACCGTGCGTCCATCACTACCCGGCAGCTACTAGACAGTTTTAATTTCACGTGCGTAGGGACTTCTCATACGCTAACGTGAAAAGTACACGTACGTTACGTGCACGACATCTGAAACGCTTTTAGCTACACGCACGCGACGCGCGGTGAGAGCTACCACGTAGCTCGATCTGCTGAGAATCATGAACACGGCGGTAGATTGTTCGAGCGCACGCGCTAGCAGACAGCGGAAGGGCAAGGCAAGGTTCTCGCTGCGCAAATATAAGAAGAAGCGAGAGAGCTGGCCGACGCCTTTAAGTGCGCCCGCGCGCTCCTAGCGCCATCTCGCTGGTAATGAAGAAACGCTTATAAGCGCCTCCGTCTCGGAGGACTGCAAACGGTAAAGGGTGTGTATATAACGCTCGCCGTTAGCTGCCAGAGGTATTGGCCTCGAGGCCCACCACTGGAAACGCCGGCGCCACCGTCGGCGTGACGTGCTTGGCAGGATCACGTGGTCTCAGCGGCCGCGTCGGCTGCTTGTGGCGCACTGCCGCGTGCTTTGAAAACGAGTTTCAAGTCCCACATGCGCTGCGGTCTGTTCAAATTCGGAAGTTTTCTCTCATTTTTTACTCAATTGAAACCATTGTAATAGAGTGGCTGCCTCCGAAGGCGACGAACATGGGGCTCTACCGCTCGGTGCCGCAGTGCCGCGCTTACGCAAAGGAGCCCAGTGTCAGCCTGCACCGGTAACCACGGGACAAGAAACAGCGTGAAGCATGGGTTGTAAAGCTAAGAACCGGCAAGTAGCCATCCGCTACCAGTCTTGTGTGCAACAAGCACTTCCGCGACGAAGACTTTTGTTACTGCGTCGGGCCTGCGATGTTCGGTGAGTAGCAGACAGCGCGCCCTGAGACGATGGCTCGCGCGCGCTTCCCGCCGGCAAATGATGCTTATCTGCCACAGGACGGTAAAAGCGCAACCTTTTACCACGTGTGATGCCATTTCAGAACCCTCCAATGCGACATCTTGATCGTCGGCCCCGTTCTCAGCGTCCACAAAATCGGCTGCAGATGCGCAAGTCATTGTTTAGATACGTTGTATTAAAAAACGCACAGGGTCCCTTATGCATTCGCTAAAGATGACTAGAAGGCGAAAGCCATCTTCTTGTCAGTCGATGTACTGATTCTCCCGCGGCCCCCTCCAAAAGCGTTCTGCACCTAACGCGGTTTTGCACGGCCTCCGTGACCGATCACAGAGGCAATGCAAAGTGACCATGACGTATGAATACGTCATCATGTGACGTCACATTATGTGACGTCATAATGACGCTACATATATTGGCGATCTGTGACGTCATGATGACGTCATATGGTGACACCATCACGTGACGATTATTTTTTGCATCACTCATGTTGACGCCGCCGACGCGGGACGCCGACGGGCAACCTTCTCATTTGATGAGGCATGCATTGCTTCATAAGCTACATAAATTTTGCATTGCCTCCGCGATCGGCCCACCGGCCAACCCCATGTATTTTCTTGGAGCCTCATTTATTTACGTGGGAAAGATGCCACCCTTTTGTCGTTAGACACGACACTGCTGCCAAAATTGCTGGGGTACCATCCTATTTTGCGGCTGCTGGTTGCTGCAATACCTTCTATTTTATTCACCGCTATTTCAAGTTCATGTGGGTCCTACTTCACAGCCGACGTTTGCAGAACAAGTCCGGCAAACGTTACTGTATTTTCTTTCTTTTCCTAGGCGTCGCATGTTACTACATGCTCGGTCTCGTGGACTGGTTCTCCTTCCACCAGCAATCTCGAAATGGTGAAGCTTTGGTCTATGAATTTGTTGATGACAGAGAGCGGCAAGTTCATTGGAATGCAAACGGAACGATAATTAAGGAGCATTAAAAAAAGGCGTCGCATTTGCTCACGTTTTGTGTGAGCACCAAACGAAACGAATGCGCTGAATAAAGAAACAGAAGCAGCGGCATTTGCCCGCTGAGAAGACCAATCAATACGCAGTGCGAGACAACTTGTCGAATGACATTGAAACGTACCCGAATTTAGACCGAAAAAAAAAAAAAACACTGAATCGTCGGGATGGCAGATCACAAAGTTGCCATGCGCACCGAAGCCGCAGTTGTAAGGAAATTGTTTTTGAACTGCTCTGATAGCGTCCGCGCAACAGTAGTTGTTTGTTTACTCACAAATTCTCATATTTTGCGGCCTAAAGTTCACAGCGCGGTGCCAAAACGCGCTCGTAGCGAAAGCGAAACCATCAGTACGAACATACATGCAGACGCTCATACATGCAGAGGCACCGTCAGTGGTCGCGAACCCGTGCGATCGCTGCCTTGAGGCTTCTTTCTGTTATGCTCCGTTTGGTTATACAGGCAGTCTACTCTAACGAGATATTTCACATAGTTTGCACTCAGCCAGCGACTACCTTTCACGCAAGAAGCCGGTTCATGGGGTCTCCAACGCGGTGACAGCGTGAAGCGGGTGCTCGGTTTTCTGCAAAGAGACAACGACTGTAGACTATCTTGTGCTTTCAGTTCGTTGAAAATTATTATTTTGACAGTAAAGAACACAGTTCATTTCGAAAGTACTTACAGAAATGCCCTGGAGGGCTGCCGCGAGGTGTTTTTGTAGAGCGCCGACAGCAAAACCTATGGGGAGCGCGCCGGCGGCATCCTGCCTAGCACGCAATCGAGGCGCGTCCGATAGAGGGCGACTCCGTAACTCCTCGAGGCCAATAGTGTACTAGAATAATTTCCTAGTGACGCGTCTGAGAAGGAGCGCGCGTGCCCGTTTGTGTAGACGCCACCAGGCGCCGCCACTGCGCCTTTTTCTAGTAGACCGGTCGCTCTCTCCCCCGCTGCGTTTAACGCTCTCCTTCTCCGCGTTTGTAGGCGTTCCTTAAGCACCGGACTATTTGATCGCTGCGCAAAAAGACAGCATTTACTATAGTATAGTGTAAAGAAATTTTGTGAAAACCACAGCAACATACTAGTATCGACAACGTCGTCTGCTAGCGTAAATGCCGCAGACCGGCGGATTCATTGCAGTTGGGGACATCGCCTGCAGCAGTATCTATTCGCATTTTAGGGGCGAAGCTCCTTAAAGGGACCGACAACTGCCCAGAACATGAAATGAGATGACTGCACTGATGGAAAGATTGTCCGTCGCATTGACTCAAACCAACCTTGTTTATCTCGTGAGAGGTGGATTTATATTTTTTATTTCTTCATTGAAAGCCGCGAAAAATGACATTTGGCGCCTCTGGCGGCAAAATCATAAACGGTGCGATGAATCCGGTCACGTGACCGTTGACTGGTGTAAGCGTTCGATGACTTTTCTGTTAGTACTAAAATATTGTTCATTTCTTTTTATTAAAAGATATTACTCCATAAAAATGTACATATAGGCCTGCGTTAGTTGTATGCAACAAAGTGGCGCTGCCTTCGCTTGGCGTAGGCAGCCTTGACACAGGCGCAGGCACCCTTGGGCGCAGACGCACAGAACGCTGTACAAATACTGAGGTGTATAAAGCCACATAATCTCATTGTAACAGCTTGCTATTTTCAAAAGTGGTTGGAAAGCTCAAAATAAAGGTGGTTAAGCATAGTTACAGTAACTCCGCCAAAAGCAGAACAACGACAGCTTTCACAAGGGCTAGCCGCATCGCTATCAATTCTCAGCGTTGCTGGAGCAAGCCTTCATGCGTGTTTGGAGCCTTTCAGATCAAAAAATACTGCTTATAAAATAACTACGTGCTTTTCAGATAAACCACTGCAGCTACAAACGCTACGAAGGGTAAGCTTCCTGTCGCACCGTAAAAAACTGGGTCGAGAAAAATCAGTTGTCGGTCTCTTTAGGGCGGCACCCGTACGTCCCTCGTAGTAGTGCGTAACCAGTCGTAACGCTAGTACCAGATCTTGACCTCCAAGGTGGTGCCGGTGGGAGATTTTTCCTGTGCGTAGTTGAACAATAAAAAATTCGCAGCGTGCGCGTTGACTAAAAGACGAATTCTTCTGTCTCTCATTCCCCATTAGCAGCCATTGGCATGTTCCAGTAGGAAACGTTAGTAGAAGTGTAAGTGTAAGTGTTAGCTAAAAGCCGACTTCTTCTGTGTCTCATTCCCATTAGCAGCCATTGTTTACCTCCAAGGTAGTGCCTGGTGAGATTTCTCCTGTGCGTGATTAAACAATAAAAATTTTGTTCAAAACGCCGTTGATTGATGAAATAAACCAACGAAAGACGCCAGATGTTTTCTAAAAGCAAAACGAAAGAGCGCCAGATGTTTCTAAAGCAAAACGAAAAGACGCCAGCTGCTTAACGAAAGACGCCAGATGTTTTCTAAAGCACTGGTTTTCTAAACAATGAAAATTCACAGCGTACATGTGAAATTAAAGTGAGCTGCAAGTCGTCATAACTCATCGAACCTTTAGTATAAACGCGCCCGATCTCACGTCGGTGATGATGTACTGGGCAGAATTCACGGAAGATTCACGGTTTACCGATGAACCTCCGCAGCTTCGCCCACTCATCATCATTCACTCCGTGGATATGCTGTTTTTATCATCCATTTGCACAAACCCGTCATATGAGTAACTCTGCATGTTTTGCTTCTATTGCGCAATATCTAGCACAACATTTAAATCGCATGCTCATCGCAAACTACACAAAAGTGCTCAGCAACGTCTACGCTGCGTTGCTATGCCAGAAGGCGTACGATGAAATAAAGGCCTCGACGGACGCATATTGATGGTGGTAAACTTTTCGTGATTTATTCTCGGTTACAGAAACGCAGCTAAACAAGATTATTCCGGCGTTTCCTTACCTCATTTTACGGCGTGCAATGAGACGTACTGTATGTAAGCATCCCACATGTAAGCGTCCGGAGAAAAAAAAGTCATCCTCCATTTTTTTTTCACAAGGACTACGACGTTGAACGTAGCGTCGCAGGGGACGCGCACGAGGCAAGCAGCTGCAAAGCGCGTCTGAACCGGCCCAAACCGGCGCGAACTTGCTCCGCGACTAGAAAAAAGCGCAGCAACGCCACCAGTGGTGTCTACTGGCGTTTGCTTCAACCGGCCTATTGTCCCTGCCTCCTGGACGCGTCACTAGGAAATTATTCTAGTACACTATAGCCAGAGGGATGTACGCTTTGTGGAGTAGTTTTCTTTGGAATATCTCTGTTCTGTTTCCCGTAAAAAGTTATACAAAGATCTAGTAGATACAGTTCTTCCTGTTCCTCTTTATAGGGCAATGTACCGTGTAGGCCCAGGTCAGAATGTCTTAAGCCGAGTAAAAAAAATGGAGGTAACACCTGGAGTAAAATCCTTTTTCTTCAAATTACACAGTGCAACATTGCCTGTCAAAACATGGATTCAAGAAAAGGGCTTATTCGTTCCTTGGGGAGACCTTTGTTTACTCTGCAGGAAGCCGGAGACAATCGAACATGTTTTTCTTGACTGCTGGGATGCGGTCTTTTTTTGGGACGTTCTTCAACGCACTTTAAAAAAGGATTTGCCCCTCGATGCCTACGGCATCAGATTTCTCCCGTTTGAAAATGAGGAAGGGGTACCATTCGATCTAGTCATGTTACTGGGCCTACACAGTATATGGCAGTCAAGAATGGCGGTGCGCCATGCTGATATTAATGCACGACCGGTTCGACAATACTTCTTCGAGTCTATATGTTCATTTGTGGAAACACAAAAGGTCCAGGAAGATGTACCGGATTGGCTTCATCAAGTAGAAAGCCTTCTACAGATGAAGCAATTTTAAGAAGCTTATCAAACTATGTTTTTTTTATATTTTTTTATATATTTTTTATTTTTTTTGTTCTTTGTACGGTATATATTTGTTTTCACTGCTGTATGTATGTACATAGGCAATAAAGAAAGAAAAAACAAAGCTTTGTGGAGTAGTGCTTAGCGCACCGCGCTGCGAATTCCAAGGTCACTGGTTCGATTCCGCGCTTCGGAAGCATTTTTCTGATTTATTTTTCTTTGGGATATTGATGTATATATACATACTTATACATATACGCAGCATGACGGCGGCGACGGCGACGGCAAAAATCAGCCGAAACTGTCCACATAATTGCTATCGCAATAAAATACCACCACAAACAGCTGTTGTATATACTCATATGACGGTATCACTTTTTCTTTGGTACAACCCATTCATTGCTGCATTCCTGTTGCTAACCGCATCTTCTTGTCACTCTGACGATATGGATCATGACATACCCCGACTGTCTAAGCCTCAGTGAGGAGAATATATGGTAGCACTGAGGGCACATAGTCAGGATTTTATTTGGGAAGGAAGGATCAAGAAACATGCTGGACCTCTCCACCCACATGAATGTCTTATGGATGATGCATGACAAATTGTAGCTGTTTCACCTCCCCCCCCCCCCCTTTTGAGCTCTTGGCAGGAAAAAATCTTATGTTTGGCTCTGTTCACAACGGAGTATGGTTGGCATGTTCGGGTAAAATGCCCTTTTCGGACCCCAATCCATGAAACTTGTTCGTTAAAGAATTTTGTGCTGCAGCTAAGGTAGCAGTTCTTCTTCAATATTATTCTATATCTCGGTCTCTTCTGGGAAGCCTTCAGAGGTACCCTTAAATCAATGCATTTCCCTGTGTCGAACTAATATTCTGCTGGCTGGCATGGACTAGTGCCAAATGCATTAAAATATGGCCTTCATCTAAATCTAAGGCCTCTACGATCTATTGTGATATGCACAACGCCTCCTTCTAAAGCACATTTCTAGCTGGCAATGCATTTGGGGCATAATCGTTTCAGTAAATTCAAATCGTTTATCACTCTTCAAATTTATGAATTCTAGAGGTTTCTGCAAAGAAACCGGGCTGAATATGTGATTGAGCTGAAATCTGCAAGGTTTTGGAAGCATCAAAATGTGTTCATTCCTCAATGACCATAAGGAACACTTTCTCCTTCACTTCACTTTAACTCCAGCTACATAAACGAGAACAACCACGACATAGTGTAATACTCTGGGCAAGGCCATGTTATTGGCCCAAGGCATGGCCTTGGCTTTAACTGGGTGGCACTCATGACAACTTGTGGCACAATTTGTGATGTCTTCTTTCTTGGCTGCCAAGTTAATCAGCAAGCTATATTATAGTATGTTTTCGAAAATCTGCCATGTTATCCTGATTTAGGAGTGGTGTGAAACTACTTGAGGAATATCAGCACTTTGTTTTCCAGTAAGTATGTTCTATGTTTTTTTCTGTTGCTTATGTAGATGTATTGTGTGCCTTCACACTTTACATTGACGCCGTCATGATGCAGAATAACAACATTCAAGTGAATACCGAAATGCGTGTGGGCTGCGGCAGCATTGTACGCGTTGCCCTATTAAGCATAAGCTGCGTGCATATAGCTTGTTCCCAATGACAACTGTCTGAACTTGTGGCATGTGGACTTCGGATGGGGCATTGGCATGCTAATGTTTTTGTCATACATGAGGTACAAAATCAAATATCAGCCATACTTTACTAGCCCATTGCGCCAATTCTTTCCTTCAGCTGTGGTAGATGTAATGTGAAAAAGGTAACGTAAATGTAGTGGGTAGGTCAATAATGGTCCTCTGCTAACAGTTTGAAGTCAGCGTTTTCCATATGGCTCCTGTAATATTGAAGCATCATCAGCAAATTGCATACCCTTTTTGAGTCGGTGTGATTAGCCATTTCGTCTTTCTGGTACAGTATCCCATCATAAAGCAGAACAGAAGTGACCCAACAGTCCCGCTAGCGCCCCACGAAAATCATGATTTGATGATCTCATTACTTTATTGATAAGTGAAATGCTCTATCCCTTGGTGTTCTTATTTTACTATCAAATACGACTTCAGCAAAACCACCTTATTTCTTCTTGTCACAGTGGTGATGTACAGTGCAACATATAATTCATGCATGTATTGAGGACCGAGGTTTACAAGTGCACAGAGGGCAGTAATGACTACAAAACCAGGCCCAGGTGGCTGACCATCTGCCACTACATTTCATTTAAGAAATGTACAGTACAGCAATGAAGTGGTCAGAAGGCCAACAGAGGCTAAAAAAAAAATATGGAAAATGCATACAATGACATACACAGCTGGCATTGTGGTTGTGAACAAGGACCCCGAAACGTCATTTTGTTTTTTGACATTGGTCAGTGACCTGTTTTTTACCATGCCTTTACCTGACCAGACGGCATTCCGTCGAACTCTCGACTACGTTAGCATCCGCCACAAGTATGGACAACCGGCTATCACTGAGAGTCGACAGTTCTTGAGCGCATCCACGCGACTGGCAGCCTTCAAGACGCACCTGCGTTTTAACCTAACCTGTAAGTCGAAGCAGCTCATACAAACATCATTGCAGCTAAAGCACCCTGTGAAATCGGCGTTCGGCCATCAAGTGATTTCGAGAGCAGAACGGCAGCTTCTTCAAGCTCGGATAGACGACTCTAGAGGCACTGTGAAGAGACTTGAGACTAAGATTTTCTTCGCGGCATGACAGTTGGAATTCATTATGCCTGAAGTCCTCCCTGAAATACATCTCGTTGCGAATCAAGCGTCGCGACGAAGAACGGAAAAGCAGGAAGCGTCACAAGAGCGCAAATTGAACGCCTTGCTGGAAAAAGGCAGGAAACCCACGGGACCTAAGTTCGAGGTCAAGAACATGTCTTCCTACTAGCTAACTGCTGCGGAATGCCAAGCTTTGAGCCGAGGTCTCAACTTTAACCAAGGAAAGCAACCGGACACCCGCAAAGTCGTGTGTGCTGTTGAAAACGCTATTGGCCTACTCGAAGAGAATGAACGAGACGAATATCAGTCGAAAATGGATGAGATAATGGGGGACTACACGACGTACGCCAAGACCGACAGGGATCCAACCTCGAAGGTCCAAACGTGCCTGCAAAAGACGCTCTCTGTTATTTTCAAGACGCTCCCTGCATCAGCCAAAAGACTGTACTACCAACTGGTGTGCACCAATGGTTCTGCTCCAGCGATCTACGCGCTACCGAAGATTCACAAAAGCGAGACGCCTCTCAGGCCCATAGCAGATTTAACAAGGTCATCCCTGTACAGCCTCTCAAGGTATCTTCAAGCTCGCGTGTTTAGAAAACGTGGTGTCCAGATCGCGCATGTGCCCGCAAGCAAGCTTAAGGGTGACTTGCTAATGTGAAGGATCCTCTCCCTCGGCAACGTTTCCCTGGTGTGGTCCACAAGAGCCCATGTGCCGACTGCGAATCGGTGTACATTGGCGAAAGCGGAAATTTCTGCAAGCGTTTGAAGCAGCACAAGAATGACGTCGCCAAGGGCGACACAGTGACAAATGCACTCGCAGAGCATTCCGAGAAGACGGGCCACGAGAGAAGCTGGGACAACGCGCGCATCATGGCCACGGAGAAGAATTGGACGACGAGGCTCAATCTCGAATCACTAATAATTCAGACAAGTAACACAATAAATAGATGGTCTGGCACACTAAACCACGTGTACTCCCGGACTTTGCGTCATGCGCTCAACGCTAGTTAATAACCTGCTGCTCTGCCGTCATTCCATTGTGAACAACGGATCCGTACGGACCCCGAAACGTTGAATGTGAACAAGGGATCCGTACGGACCCCGAAACGTCATTTTGTTTTTTTACATTGGTCAGTGACCTGTTTTTTACCATGCCTTTACCTGACCAGACGGTATTCCGTCGAACTCTCGAGTACGATATACAGCTGGCCAGTTTTTGTATTTTATTTCAAACAAAACCAAGATAATCAGCTGAATAAACTTTGCGATGGGTTCAGTCACGTGATGCATGAAAGGGTTTGCCTTCTAGCATAGCTGCTTAAATGGATGATGAAAGGAAAGTTCATATGATGCAACAGACGAGCTGGGATGGGACATTTAGCCACACGTGCTGTCATACTAATTGCAACATTAATTGCATTATTGCAGGCATTAATTCACTTATTGTGTCTGCCATAGGTCAGCTAAAGATGTGGAGCTCACTCAGACTCACTCATGCAATACATTTTGCCCTTAGAACTCACTCGGACTCAAACTCGCCAAAATTCTCCTCAACCGGACTCACTCAGACTCAGACTCACTATAATTTTTCTCAACCGTACTCATTCGGACTCAGACTCACCAAAATATAATTCACTCGGACTCACTCGGACTCGCGGCTCCATCCAACTCTGAGTGAGTCGACTCATGAGTCCGTTAAGCTATAATTAGCTTTCTTTGCGATAATGTCAATTGTCATTAACACCAATATCTTGCATAATCAGTGATCTGCTTAGCACTTTTTGACCTCGTATTTTCAAATACGAGTTATCAGTGTTTGCAATTCGATAAGGACCTTTTCTTGAAAGAGATAACTCACGCGAAATATGTTTATCAATAACTTCCCGTGAAAAAGCTTGCGGGGGGAGGTCAAGGCACCTCCTCCCCCTCTCCCTCCGCAACTCATGCCTCTGATCATTAAATATTGAGCTGTCGTATGAATGCTCAATGTATGCGCGAGTATAAGTATGCACGAGTATAAACATGAGCCTACATATGGCTGATAATAATGCTGAAGTTGAGTGGATAGGACCATAGGTCGGCAAAAAATGTGGAGCTCACTCAGACTCACTCGTGCAATATATTTTGCCCTTGGAATTCACTCGGACTCAGATTCACCAAAATGTTCTTGAACAGGACTCACTCGGACTCAGACTTACTATAGTTTTTCTCAACAGAACTCAGGCGCACAAAAACTTTACTGACCCGGACTCACTCAGACTCAGACTCACGTCTCGATACGAGTCTGAGTGAGTCTGAGCGCGTCGACTCATGAGTGAGTTTGCCGACCTATGGTGTCTGCACAACTTTTGCGTCCTCTAATGAAAGATGATAATGCCTGCATTGCCCAAGGTTGTTTATTTGAAAAATGCACAGGATATTATAGCATAGGGTAGCAAGGAAACATTCAGGTCATTCTTGAATTTCAATACAGACCAACAGATAGTTCCTAGGTACACCTTAAACAAACAATGTACAACACGTTCCGTGCAAACGTGATACCATGATCATGTTCAAGAGCAAGCTGTCACTTCACAAGTAGAATGAGAATAGCCCTATCAGCACTATAAAAAACAATTTAAGAAGTCCGCTGTTGTAAAGGCAGAGCAGCCGAACCAATGTGCTGAACGTGAATTGATTATGCATTCACACATACTATGCAAATCAACACATCATCAGTAATACTTTTTTCTGTCTCATATTTTTACCATTGTACATGCACAGCCAAATGGTAGGTTTGAATCACCTCCGAAATTATTCAGCTTGAATGGGTGTGATCACGCACACATACAATCACCGATGTACATACATAGTGATTATACTGCCCTCCCACCCGCTCATTTCCTTAAAGTAAAATACCAGCTACGCCCCTGGCACAAGGTTTTCATTAACGTAGCCTGACAAATCAGAGCCATTGTAACTTATTGCACTGAAAGCAACCTTGAATGGGTCTTAATTCTTCGTTTAGGATGTCAATGTGGACATCTTACTCGTACGTATGAGTTTGTGTCGCACCAAACCCCAACCAAAAAATTTGCACTGGCTTAGCTCGGCTATGCCAGGATATACGTAGCGTTAGCAAAGGTTCAGCTGAATATTCTTAGCTTTCCAGATTGTCTAGGATCATTAGCTTTCTTCTGTTCATTCTTCGTGCGCTGAACCGCTAATTGCCAGGCAACTACTTCGGGATCCGATGAGATAAGCTTCTCGGCTCTTCTGCGCCGTCGAGCAGCATTTGCGCTCTCCTTCTCCATGGCGTTGCCAACCTGCAAACGCCAGTCAGAGGCGCTATCAAGCGGCCCCAGCGCAGTGTCAGACGGCGACTGCACAGCGAAGGCGAATAGCTGCTCGCGCTCCGGCGCCACTGTGTCTATGGCTACGACGTCACTCCTCTCGAATGCGGCGCAGACCAGCAGCGGCGAGCCGCGCGCAGCGGTGGCGTAGTCTGCGAGCGCGCCGGCGCCAGCATGTCAGCCGCGCCTACGACGCCACTCCTCCCGAAGGCGCAGACCAGCAGCGGCGAGCCGCGCATGGCGATGTCGGAGAGCGCGTGAGATGCCAGCTCCGGTGACCCAGCTGTGTGACATCACTGATCCTCGCGCATGCGCAGCATGGCTCATGACCATCCACGCGAAATCGGCTCCCGCTAGGCAAGTGTAGCTAACGCTACAAAACTGTACCCGAACTGTAATTTTAAGCGAGACTGAACCCAAATCAGTTTTCTCGGAACACGCCTCAACTCAAATGAAAAAAAAAACATCTGTTATCTGTGTAGAGCGATGTGTTTAAATGTAGGACATCAAATCGAACCAGTACCAGAACTGAACACATAACTGAAATTATGTTCTTGGAAGAGTGTCTGCAACCACATCGTAATTTGCAATACCAGTTATTGATTCGCATCAAAGCGGTTCAATGTAGATGTAAGCAACAGCATACGTTACCGCTTACGTGGAGAAGTTGAGTTTACCAATTCTGGTGCAGTGCCGTTGTTGCACAGACAACTGGCTTCCAGAAAAATCGACAAAGGGGGTCACTAATGGCACAAGTCACCTGCCACTGAGTAAGTGTATCTCGCCCTTGTGCCTATCACCTATCACCTATCAGTTTGCTTTCTATCAGTTTGCTTTCCTATCAGTTTGCTTTCACAAGTCACTAATGTCAACAAGTATGTATTCCTTCAAAATTATGCAGGATGCTGTAGCCCTTAAAGGGACCCTAGCTGTGCCCCGAATCATGCAAGCTGCTGTTATTGTCGTTGCCAGTAAAAGTGGCAAAATGAAAGCGTTTGAATCTCAATAATTTCCGGCAACAACCGTGACGTATTAAACTGCGAGTGTTCATTGGCCTGGAATAAAGAATGTACTGTGCACACTTGCGATCTGCTTATTGTCATAACTTTAAAAATAGAAATATGTTTTATGCTTGCCACAGGAACAAGAAGGACACACATTCATGCATAACAGTTTGCGTTTGTGTGAAACCGAGACAAGCAGTGCTGCCCAACGTCCTACACGAGCTGCAGTCTTACATTGCATTTGTGCATTAGGACGAAACTATTAATTTCCTTATGGCTACTCTCTGCCCAGGTGTATCTGCTGAAGTCACTGTAGTGCTCGAGCTGTCAGCATTACGGCCTATGTGGTTATTGTAACCCATAGTGATGGCATAAAAAATGTGGCGGTGGTTTAAGTAGACTGTGATACCACATTATGTAAGATGCATTTTGACTGGAAGGAGAGCCACCATGCTTTGTTAATGAAACGTGAAAAGGTGTGCCTGTAATTGCTGTCTGCTTTTATTTTTAATTTGTATGTTTTCCAGCACTTTCGTTTGCTTGCGTCAACCGTGCTAGTTCCTTTTTCATCCACCTCAGAATCATGCAAGGAAGACGTTGCCACATGAGACTCAGCTTGTGAAATTTCTTTGCAGGGCTTCCTTAACTCTTTTTGGGGCAGTGGAATTCATATGTCCTACTTTTTTCTCCGCCATGTTCCAATTTTTTAGATCAAAACCACTGAATAGATTGCTTTCAGATTTTTAGTGCAACCGCGTGGATGTTCTAGAAAGCGGTTTTGTTTGTTGTCTTCGCGGTATTCGAAAGGTTCCAGCACATACATGTGTTCCAAACGAACCATTCCACTTGCATGCGCTATATCCTTTTTTCATCAGATTTTGGTGCGCTCCCCAACCAATTCAGCACGAGCAGTAAGCTTGAAAAGTTTATTTCATACTCATGAGTTCCTAAATGTGCTATTGTAGTGGTTTTACTAGTTCCTACCCACATAGTTTCCTCAAAATATTGTGCAATACAATGTTCACAGCCTTTTAGCAATATATTTTCGAAAGCTTAGCCAGTATAACATTTTGTGCAGCTGATTGCAGTATCCAATTTTCATTCTGCTTCACGCAGGGAAGTCTCTTTCCGTGCAGGAAGCAGTTGAGCTTCCTCCACGGACAAAAATTACTGTTGCAGGTGTGCCCAGTACCCACATCTGCTCTTGAGTGCCGTTAGAAAGTGGATGCACAAAAGATATTTAGTTGAGATTTTTTGGCATAGAGTAGGTAGTCGTAGGCTGTGTCTTTTGTGGTTTATAAGGCAGCAGCAAGTGCTCAAAAAATAAAAGTACTTTTTTTTCTGAAACGACTATCTTTCAGTGGTCAGTGGGACACCTGTCTCACTTTTTTCTCGAAAACCGTTAACAATAGAGAGCTCGAACTTTGTACATATTATAAGAAGCTGATAAAACGACGATGCCACCTTCAATAAGTGGCGTGCATTGGTAACAACATTGTGCCCCGTAAAGGGTTAACTCTGTGCACTTTGTTTCACACAAGCAGATGCATCCATGATGCACTGTTCTTTTTCTTTTTATTAATTTCAATGTGACTGATGTAATTCTGCCATGTCACATGCGGTGTACATGCATCAAATTTCCCAGGCTGTTGTTGCCAGCGGAAAGAAACTTTTTCATTGTAATGCATTCCAATCGAATTTCTGTGGTCAATTTTTTGTAACATTCCTAATCATCTCTCCCAAAGAATTTCACCCTGCAAACGTCCGAAACAAATGTCATGTAACACGGTTTATTTTCAATTCTGGAATGCACCCGTCTAAATTAAGCATCAGGCACCAAGAGCGTGAGCTCCTCTTAATAAGTGAGACGATGATGATAGTATGCCATTCGGACATGCCAGTATTCTTTGCTACAAATGCCCCTGGAGAAGGAGGACGCATCATGACAATCCAAGGGGACAAGAGGACAGTCGGGTTGTAATAAGGTTTCAGACACTGGACATGCACTCTCTCGCATTCACATCTTCAGTCAGCAGACAGTGGGACAGGCTCCAAGATCTAGTTGACAGGGTACGCATGTACGATGCGGTAGAGAATGCAGTATCTGGCGAGGAGTTAGAAAACATGCCAGTGGTGCATCAGCCGGACTAAAAAGTCTGGCTGACGTGTGTAGGGAACTTGGTTGTCATCACGAAGGATCTTTTGGAGCCCTTGGTCTTCTGTCTTGAACGAGCAGGCCAGCTGACGGCCTTCCTTAGTGTATTAAGAGGCTACAGCCAGTGATGTGCACTCTGATGGGTTAAGCCTGTGAGGCAGAAATATGTCAAGTGTACAAGTATGTTCACAGCCACACATGAAGAAGGATGGAGAAGCAGAAGATAATGTTTATGAATAAAAAGGAGGAGAGGTCAGCCTGGAAAGCGCGTTGAAATATGTGCACCCTTCTCTCCTCCCGCCATATTCACTGTTTCATTCACTGCTTTTATTTGCCTGACAGAGCCGGATAAATACAGTGAATGCATGCGCATTCAATAACGCATTTCATCCGAAGCATGCTGTGCATTCTTTATGCTTCGCCGCTCTTCCGCCGCTGTATTGAATTTTGATCCGTGACCGAGCAAGAGCTCCCCCTCCAAATCTTGTCGGATTATTCTTCACCGAAGGGAGACGCTTGCTCGGCATTTTATGGTAGCGCACTTGAGTGGGTTTTAGGACACTGTGATAGCATTGGAAATGATATGGCATGCCAACGGAAATATGAAGAAAATTTTTGACGCAATTCTGCTATCAGACTATCCACTTGCTACAAACAATGGATCTTTTTTTTCTGGTGAGGCACACATTTACTACAGAATACATATGGCATTCTATCAGAAAACAACAATTAGTAAGGGGTCAGACTGAAACATGGAGTTGTTTGTGCCATGCCACTGGCAACTGTGCAAAAACCTTAAATGGGCGCTTGTGCACAAAGCAGTTTTGCTATTTGAGGAACTTGCATGCCTCCTTTAAGAAGCTATTTACGTAACATAGAAATCTGTAAAAAGGTTCTTGAGGTTCACAACTTTCACACAACAGGGGACATCAATTTACGTCGTGAAAATGGAACTGTACCAACAAGACCACTTGGTGACCTTGCTACAGAAATGAAAGCTGTTACTTCTGCGTTCAAGAGAAATCTGCAAGTGTGTGCACAGTTCTTCAAAAAGGAAGTCGTTAGGGTCGATTCTCTTAATCCGATTCATGTCCATTTCAACCAAAGCAAACGTGCAAGAAGAACATACCGATTTGATAAAGACGTTTCCCGAGCCACATAAATAAAAAAAGTGAATCGGCAACCACCCAAACTCCACTTCAAGGTGCATGCATGCAACCACACCGATCGGAAACTTAGCAACACGCTCCTAAGTGTTTCACGGTTTCCATTTCTTGAACACACTTCACAATACTGGACAGAATTGCTGAAATGTGACACGGGGCGCAGAAGTTTCGCCACAGCGCATACCATATCAGGTACAACAGCACTATGCACGACGACGCGCATTACGAATGACAACAATGACGGAGCAATAAAACTTGCCCATCATGATCGTATCATCGTTCATAATCTTGGGCTGGACTAGTGTTCACAAATTATGCACACTATTTGCAGCGACAAATGCAGCGCACACAGTACAGACCCTACGCGAACACTTGTTCCGGCGATTCAAGACTTTTCACATCGGCGCGAACTGAACGCACATCCTGCTTGGAACGGTGCCTGATTACGTTATGGAAATCAGCTTTGCGACTACACCCGTAGTCTTCAGTTGTGTTCGTATAATCAGTTGATTCAATTATTGAACACGGCAGACTATACATCATGCAAGCCGACACTGCGCACAATCGTTTCAGTATTCAGCCCCTGGTAAAAGTCCAACCCATCATAAGCAGCATGCCTGAAACGGATGGCACCATCACCGAGTAACAGAGATCAACTAGTAGATGACTGTAACTTTATAACGTTTGCTGTCGGGCTAGTTGGTGCGTAGCTTAACTTCAATGTCTTCATAGCTTCAATGTCTTCATAGCTTAGCTTCAAGACACGGGTAAGCGCACACGGACAAGTGCGCTTGTCCGTGTCTTACGTGTCTTCTACGTTCCTGTCTTAACATTTGCGCCATCAGTTGAAGTTAAGACTGTAACTTTCACGACACGAGCGAGCCGTCGACTGGTGACGATGCATCCATAGTAGTAGGACTCAAAAGAAAAAATAACAAAATAAAAACAGACAATTAGTCAGACACCAATGACAACAACTTGAAGACAGTAAGCACTGCAAGAACAGAACTGTGGGTATTCCAGTGGTTATATCATCTGTAGAGAGTAGAAAATACATAAGACTGGTGCAAAAAAAATCACAGCATATCCACGTGGTGAATGATGATGAGTGGGGCGAAGCGAACTCGCGCTGCAGCACGGCGATGGCATTGGCGCGAGCGTGGTCCTTCTTGATGGCAGATATTGTGACTAGATTGTTTGAGAACCACAATCTGTTGCACACACCGCAACTATGGCCGAAACTGTTATCAAGGAAGTCCCGCTGGAAGCGCGCGTCGGCGCCTTCGGGCAGAGCCCGCCTGATGCGTTTTGCAGCCACTTCACGTGCTCGCTCAGTCTCGGGCTCTGCCTGCCGGTACGCGCGCTTTCTCGCCGCTTCACGGTCCTTCACATTTTGAAGATCCGATTCGCGCCGCCGCCGTGCAGCTTCGGCCTCGCGGGCTCGAACGGCGGAGTCTTCGCGCCGCAGCCGTGCAGCTTGTCGAGCAGCTTCGGCCTCACGGGCTCGAAAGGCGGGGTCTTCTCGCCGCAGCCCTGCAGCTTGTCAAGCAGCTTCGGCCTCGCGGGCTCGAACGGCGGGGTCTTCTCGCCGCAGCCGTGCAGCTTGTCGAGCAGCTTCGGCTTCGCGGGCTCGAACGGCGGAATCTGCTTCGCGGCGTCGACGTGCAGCCTCGGCCTCGCGGGCTCTCACCTCAGGATTCTGTCTGCGAGCGCGCGCTGCCGTACCAACTAGCCCGTACCAACTAGCCCGGTCACACACCTTGCGCTGCCACCGCCTTCCGTACCCTCCGTTCCGCAGCCTTGTCTTCCATCTGGCGACTCCGAGCTACAGAGAAAGCGTGCCAAGAGGGACACTCATGGCGCGTTACTTCTGAAATGTTTCTTCGGGTGTCGTTGAAAACACGAGACGTAGTAAAGAAGAAAGAACGCCACACAGGCGAACACGCACGAGAGTGTCACTCGTCAACGTCGTCTTCTTCTACTGCATACCAGAACGCGCGCTTCTCACGAGCTAGAGGTGGCTACTACAACGCTACAAACAAACGGAGGATGGACAGACCCACGGCATAAGGAGCTTCGGCCCTAAAATATTACTTTACATTCTGTTGTGAAACCAACCATTGACGCAGCGGCTGCTCCAGTTCTCACACCCCACAAGGCTTTCTGCTTCTTATGTGGCCAGTGAAAAACAAGTCAACGGTTTTTTAAAGTGCAACAAAATGTGTGGTATTACACTTAGTGTTTGTGTTCCTCATGCTTATTTGCAATATACCTGCGTGATCAGAGTTGTTACAAAGTGATACACAGAGGCAGATGTTCTCACAGGAAAATTAAAGGTGTCATTCCTGTCCAAGGGATTGTTCGAAGAAAGGGGTCTTCGACAATTCAGTGGAATTATACCCACGTAGTCAGTGTTACTTGCATTCGCCCCAAACACCGAGTGTCCTGCGACCATAAATTATGTCTTCACTCAACATGACACTGCTGCATACACAAAGCCACTTCCGCCAAGCTTGGAGTGCTGACGTTTTGGTTATGTGACCAAATCCTGCAGGCCGAGGTGCACTGTAAGTAGCGTGGAGGTCCACACGACTTCAAAACATGATAGGTGTACTTAAAATGTGCAAAGTGCGATAGTTATCATCCCACAAGTTATAGCAGATGCCAATTTCAGGAAAGTATGCTTCATATACAAATGTCTTTCCTCACATAGCCTAAACAAACTACTGCTATGTCAACAGTTCCGACACATGATCACTTTGTTACTTAGATGAGAGGCAAAGTAGTCACTGTGTCGAACATTGCAAGCGACGTTACTGTGCAACCAAAAATATGTTCTCTGCAACAACCAGGCAATACTAACCAAGCAAAATACACCCAGGCCGCCCAAGACTAAGCACAATAATTTTCCATGACCTTCCTAAAGTGAATTACTGTGACAAGATGCGTGCAGGAGAAAGACGAAATGTTCAAGACACTGGGAGATAATATTTTGGAGACAGACTGTGGAGACATATTTCAGGATATGTTAGTGAGCAAGGCTCCCTGCACATTTTCCAGTTCGGGACCTAAAACTTGATAGCTTGTGCGCTGCCACAAAGAGGACAGCGAAAACGTTAAGGCGACAAAAAATAAGGAGCATCACTCGGGAGGCAGTTAAAAACCTCAGTGCTGCTGTATGGCAACACACCAAAAAATTTTGGAGGAGTCCATGGCAGCATTCTGTGAAAGACGATGTACTTATGCTCTATTGTCAAGGATATAGGAAGTGCTGAAAAGTGTTGGGAGCACGCCTCTAAACCTCTGCGTCCGTTTTATGCCCTTGCCCAATTCCATGATATGTCTATGTACACCCAGACAAGAAATTCGCAGACGTTTACATATTTGGAAAAGAAAGTGGAATGTTTCCATCACTTGAACCTCCTAGTGCATCAGCCATCAACTCACATTTAACATTATGGGAACTGTTGCGAGACATGAGTTCTATCCGTGGACACTGCACTCCTGCACCTGATGGCCTTACCAACCAAATGACTTCAAACTAGCCTGCGGAGCTGAACAGTAGACCTGTGATGTACTTCAAGTTATGTGGGATCATGAAACATTCTTCGATCATAGAAAATGGCCTGGGCTGGTACTGAATCCTGGTAACGACAGGACGGAGCTGACATCATATAGAAAGTCAGCAAGGTAGCCCAACTATCAATACATTCCGACCACATATGCATTTGGCTGTGTGAGTATCGGCGTAAATGTGGAAAAGAAAGGCCAAAGGACTATACTCTCCACATAGGCTTATATTGCAATTATTGGAATGTCAATACCAGCCTAAAAATCTGTTTATGCTGTTCCCTGACATATGGCAGTGAAAAACAAGGATGAAAATGCCACTTCCAGAAGCATGAATTCAACAGCCAAATACATGCAATTCCTCGGTGTCACACTAGACTCCGGGATGAGTTGGAGATGGGCTGTAGACACGACAATCACGGCTTCTTCACAGCATGTAAACATCCTTTGAAGGTTGGCAATTACAAGCTGGAGAAGCCACCTATTATCAATGACAAAGTTGCATACAGGAATTATTGTCAACTGCATGCTCGCCCATTTGCCCCTGATCTCCGCATGCGAGTCTCAGTACGAACAACTGGGAACACTTGGTTGTCGAAGCCTCAGAGTTGCCGTGGGATATGGCAAGTGTAAAGATACTTCACGATTCTGTGCTACCACCACTGCATTTCTCGCCTCTCGACAACTGCTGACGCAGCAACGCTGACTACTAGTAAGTGAATGGAGCCCACATTGAGCACTGCTCATTTCAGCATCGTAGGGAATCGCGAGCTTTCAAGGCCCTCACTACTTTTTGTCATCTTTGCCTCGGATTCCCCAAAGGAAGGCAGCAGCTTTGACTCGAACAGCCTTGGTCACCTGACAATATAGACTGCCGGCTGACAATTCCCCGGAGACACAGTGAGCGCTCTACTCCTATAGCAGAACGATGCTACTTGGTGCACAAATAAAGACATGCCCACCGTCGGAAAGCGTTGACCGACAGGTCAGTCGAAATAGAGCATGGAGCGAACACTGCAGCGTTCATACTTCAGTCTCTGAAGATGTCCAGGACTGAGTGACTTGAATGCGTCATTTAATTGACAGTACATCAAAACATTGTGATTGAGCCAGCCCTAAAGAAACTAAAGTCTTGCAGGAGCAACAACTTGTGGTACTGTGGGGTAGCAAGCCTGCTCTGCAACTGTTATGAAGGGATTGGTCTAGGAGAAGTGAACACGAGGATCTCTGCACATTTTGAAAGAACTTCATAGCATGGGATGTACTGAAGTAGGACTCAATAGAATGTTTCAATGGATTTCGTTGCATGGGGGTAGAGCGCGCAATAAAGTGGCTGACCGGCTTGCTTGGAATGCCTTAGAACTTAAGGCAACAAAGAGAGCTTCCAAAAATGCCTGTATTCTAAAAGACTCTGTCATGAAGTGTTTCTATTTTTTATGGCTGGCACATCACCAGCCATGTATGATAAAAGGGCTCACCGGGTCAAAGGCCTTCCTGTTACAACACATCAGAGTGGGGTCAGCGTGTGCACCAGCATGGATGCACAAGATCACACTTCCGAATACGCTAATCTGTCCAACTTACAAGAGCTATGGTGATATGAAATATTCTTTGTTGAAATGCAATGAACTTAAGGATTGAAATGTTTGCTTCATGCAATATAGTGCTTAGGCTTGCCACATGACTGAGTGAACGTAACTTCTCTAGCTGCTACTGCTGTAGGCAAAGCTGCAGTCTCGGTGTAACACATGAGATGGTCTCTGCCAATTATCATTCTGTTCTCAGAAGTGTTCAAGGTGGTGGGTCGTATAAATTCATACCGAAGTAGTAAAATAGGCAAGCCAAGCAAGGTAGAGGCTGAAGTGTACCGCCCGAGCATTGAGAAGAGCCTTCCACCGATGGCAGGCAGTCTAAGCATCAGTATACTTGCACACAAATGTTTAAATTCCGCAGCAGGAGTATCGTCCATGAAGGGAGTTGTAGGTTCTGAGAATGCCAGTGTGAGTGCTTTCTGGGGTAGTTATAGAAAGCAGCACACATTTACATGCACACAAGGTACAGAGGTGATTGTCCTCAAATATAGAAACAAGCAGCTTAATAAGTAAGAGCTGTTGAGGAGGGATAAGCTAGTGGACAAGTCGGAAAGGTGCAATGTTCACAAACCGAAGAATCCTTGCGACAATGCTCCTGCAAGGTTATTTCGCGACAATGTCACACAGGCAAATGAAACTTCAGAGCATCTTTATGGAATTGGGCTATAAATATTCGGCAACAGCATGAAGGACACCCTCCTAGCAGATGACGTCCTCATATTTTGAGCTTGCCTGCAGCAAAATGTGACGTCTTTATGCTGGCCAGCAGAGGTGAGGCACGTGATAACTGCATGAAGCAGAACATGGTGTGTTGGAAAATCTCAAGAAAAGGACTACAATGTCTTCAATGTAGCACAACCAAGTATTTCCACTTGTAGCCATGAAGGATTTCAGTAATCATCCATTCAAAAATATAACCTGGGTGTTGCACAACGCAAACAGCGTGACGCCAAACTTATGCAGTCCAATCAAGAGTGACGGCAGCAATCTGCGGACAACCAGTGTCGACCATCAAAACTTCCCAATAACCATAACAAAATCTGAAGTGACAAACACAGGTGATGCGCGTAAGTCTGTTGTCCGGTGTCCACTGCGTGTCTTCACAGCGAAAAAAAACAGACCTGAAGGCCTTGCGAAGGGGCGTGTGCAATGGTCATGGTGGCTGGCAAGGGATGAGTGAGCATCGCAGCTCAGTCATATGATACAGGCTGTTGAGGGGGCCAAGTAGCAACGGCGTGCATGTAAGTAGCCCAGCGATAAGTGGCTGTTCGTGCTTCATCTCATCAAACCCTGATTGACAAACTGCTATTCTAAAAATCACAAAAAAGCATTGCGAGGGAATACCTTAAAATTAACAAGTCAAAATCAAAAGGAGTGTGCAGCAGGTATTTTCTTCAAAGCGATTATGTTGAAGGCTACCATATGAGAACTGTTGTGGTGCCATGCCGACAGTCTTCGAAGATGATGCTTCTTGCCTAGCGCCTATTTCAACAGAAGCCTTGCAAGGCAGCAACAGCTAGGTACCCACCTTTGCGTTCTCACCCAAGTGAACGAAAAGCCAAAGGAGAGTCATTGTATGGCATTTCAAGCGCACAAGACTACACTAATGAAGTAGAACTTTTTGCTGGGCTAGTTGGTGCATGTTTAACGAAAGGAATCAGGCGCAAAAGAGATGAACACAAGAAGTGACATGGACGAACGCCTACTGACAACTGATTTTATTCAAAGAAAACGGGAATACATATAGGCTCACATTTCGACAGCGCTAATCACATGGTGTTCTTAAAAGCGATAAAACAATACGTGCTGACGTGTCTAACAAAAAAGGACATGCGATCAATGATCAATAAAGCCTGCGGGTGCGTTCCTCGTCTAAAGGAAACTTTGGTTTTGGGTAGGAGTCGAGACAAAGTTGCACGCGAGCTCAAAGAAGCCTTCTGTATCAAAGGAGAGGGCGTTAACTGCGTCAGCGAACCATCAAAAGTGTTATACGAATGCGAAATCTCCTTTTTAGAAGCACTGGGTTAAAATAACTTCTCGCATTAGGTGGTATACCGACCGCGCATGTCTGGAAGAGGAAAAATGTTTTTTTATGGGTGGTTACGTGCGATCTGTTTGCGTTTTGATTTTTCTGCTGTTATCATTTATTCAATTGTTGGTCTTTCATATTCATGTTGTTTTGGCCTTATACACCACGTGTCATTGATCGCATGTCCTTTTTTGTTAAAGACACGTCACCACGTATTGTTTTATCGCTTTTAAGAACACCATGTGATTCGCGCTGTCGAAATGTGAGCCTATATGTATTCCCGTTTTCTTTGAATAAAATCAGTTGTCAGTAGGCGTTCGTCCTTGTCACCTCTTGTGTTCGTCTCTTTTGCGCCTGATTCCTTTCGTTAAACTACACTAATGAGTGCACTAGAAGTGTTTCCACACGGGCCACCAGCAGTCAGTGAGTCGGCAATGAGTGAGTTGTTTCATTATTAGCAAGACTGCATGCTCAAACTTCCTGCTACCTCTCAAGCTGCACAACATTGCTCAGAGAGTAGCAATAAAAAATGTGACCGCCTTCAGTGAAGACAATAATTATGGCTTGATGCAGAATATCGTAGGCAATTCCCACAAAGGAGAAGAGAAGGCAGCTCTCCTTTTGCATTAGATTCTAAGCCATGAAATGAGCGCTGAAGCTACCCTGAAGATATAATAAACTGCATTATTTGGCACTTAGCATCGCCCATGCTGCTGATTGTCATCAATGTTGAGCAGCAAGCAAAACAACATCACTAGAAGCTGATGAGGCTGCAATCAAACTGGAGCGGTCATAAGACCAAAAGGCGGACACGTTTATGGGATTCAGAGACAGACGGAACAACAGTGCTTCCTGAATAGAGTATTATGTGCTTATATTTAACATTTAAAAAACAGCACAACAGACAAGGACTGATGAAGATAACAGACAAAAACAGCTTTGTTTTTACATTCATTATGTCCTACCAACACGCCGAAGTTTCCACTCTACTGGCCTTAAGTTGGGACGACCACGCAGACAACATTTTGCTCTGTTATTTTACATCATCATCATCAACATCATCATCATCAGCCTGTCTACGCCTACTGCAGGGCAAAGGCCTCTCCCATGTTCCGCCAAACAATCCGGTCCTGTGCTTTCTGCTGCCACGTTATACCTACAGACTTCTTAATCTCATCTACACACCTAATTTTCTGTCTCCGCCTCACGCGTTTGCCATCTCTTGGAATCCAGTCAGTTACCCTTAATGACCACCGGTTATCCTACCGACGTGCTACGTGCCCGGCCCATATCCATTTCTTCTTCTTGATTTCAACTATGATATCCTTAACCCCCGTTTGTTCCCTGGCCCACTCTGCTCTCTTCCTGTCTCTTAAGGTTACACCTATGATTTTCCTTTCCATCGCTCGCTGCGTCGTCCTCAATTTAAGTTTAACCTTCTATGTAAGTCTCCAGGTTTCTGCTCCGTAGGTAAGTACCGGTAAGATGCAGCTGTTAAATACCTTCCTCTTGAGGGATAGTAGTAGACTACCATTCATGATTTCATAATGCTTGGCGAATGAGCCCCATCCCATCCTTATTCTTGTAGTTATTTCACTCTCATGGTTCGGCTCCGCGGTTACTACCTGTCCTAGTAGACGTACTCCTTTACAACTTCCAGTGTCTCGCCACCTATCGCAAAGCGCTGTTCTCTGCCAAGATTGTTCCACATTAGTTTAGTTTTTTGCATATTAATTTTCAGACCTACTATTCTCTTTTCCGTATCCAGTTTAGTAATCATGAGCTGTAATTCGTCTCCCTAGTTACTCATCAATGCAACGTCATCAGCGAATCGCAGGTTACTGAGATACTTTCCATTAACTCTTATTCCTAATTCTTCCCAATCTAGGGCCCTAAAACCTCCTGTAAACACGCGGTGAATAGCATTGGAGAGATCGTGTCTCCCTGCCGTACGCCCTTCTTTATTGGGTTTCTGTCGCTTTCTTTATGGAGGACTATAGTGGCTGTGGATCCGCTGTAGATTTCTTCCATTATTTTTATATAGGCTTCGTCGATGCCCTGATTCCGCAGTGCCTGCATGACTGCTGGTGTCTCCACCGAACCAAATGCCTTCTCGTAATCTATGAAGGCTATGTATAGGGGTTGGTTGTATCCCGCGCATTTTTCTATCACCTGATTGATAGTATGAGTATGGTGTATTGTTGAGAAGCCTGTACGAAATCCTGCCTAGTCCTTTGGTTGATTGCACTCTAATGTCGTATTATTTTTGTTAGCAATTACTTTTGTAAATCACTTTAAAAGGACTGAGTGTTGGGCGAGTTGGTACTCCATTACTACGAAAAACTGCGCAAAATAAACAGGGACAAGTGAGACGCACGCACAAGCGCAGACTAGCAACTGGAAGTTTATTGAAGGAAGCACAAAAATATAAGTAACAAGAAAAACCACGTGGACGATTAGAGGTTGGCGGTTAGATAGTCTATCTCTAGTTTGTGTAACGTAAGCGAAGGCCTTGCAACGCACATGCTGCCATACTTGTGGATGTAGAATGCCTCAGCCACTTCTCGCGCTGTCCTATCTTTACGCCTTGACAACACCTTTGTTTCCTGCAACAACGGGTGACATTTGCAAACTTTGCAATGCAAGCACAAATTTGATGAAGGCTGAGCTTTCAGCGAAGCCCTGTGATTCATTAGACGATTGTTCACACACCTCCCGGTTTGCCCGATATAGCATTTTCCGCAAGGCAAGGGGATGTGATAGACAACACCCTTGCCGCATGCAACTAACGCCTCCCGATGATTAACTTCACATTCATTCCACTTCTTTCCTTTGCCTTCGACTTTCCTATCCACTGCTGCGCAGACTCGGCCCAACTTGTTCCTAGAAGAAAAAAACACCTTAACACCATACCGGTTTCCCACCTTTTTCATACGGTGGGAGAAAGCATGAAGATACGGGATGCAGGCGATGGGCATATCTTTATCAGTGGCCACCCTGTCGCCACCGCCCTTTCCTTCCTGTTTGAATTTATTCAATAATCTTTCACTTATACAGGCTAAGTTTCCTTCAGGACAGTTTGATAACTTAAGTCTTTTGATCTGGTTATCGAAAGCCACCGACATTTGATGCGGGCACGACTTGCGCAATGCAGATTCTAAGCACGATGCGTGGGGGCACGATGCGTTTCTGTGGGGGCCTTCCTGGAGCTGTTGTCGGTATATTTACGCTCGACTCTGGTTGAATGGAAAGGTGGAGTGTACGGGCAGAAATCGGGAGTTTGTATCGGTTCCCGTGTTGCGCCTATACTGAGTGAAGTGTACCTAGGTAGGATTGATTGTGACCTCGAAGTGGCCTTGGGATGTGTAGCACTTAAGACTATGCTTACGTCGACGATTTTCTTGTTTTTGTTGAAAAGAACAATTGCGTGAATGCTAGAGTCAATGTGCTGAAAATGTTCAAGGAGAAGGGGCGGGGCTTGAAATTTACTTTTGAGGTCCCAAAAGACGATTGTATCCAATTTTCGGACTTGAAAATCAAGATTGGGCAGGAGCACATGGTTTGGTTGTATTCGCCTCGGTCGGTTAAGCCCATTCTCGATTTCCGTTCTTCCCACTCGAAGTTAGTAAAGAACGGTATAGCCGCATCGTGCTTAGAATCTGCATTGCGCAAGTCGTGCCCGCATCAAATGTCGGTGGCTCTCGATAACCAGATCAAAAGACTTAAGTTATCAAACTTTCCTGAAGGAAACTTAGCCTGTATAAGTGAAAGATTATTGAATAAATTCAAACAGGAAGGAAAGGGCGGTGGCGACAGGGTGGCCACTGATAAAGATATGCCCATCGCCTGCATCCCGTAACTTCATGCTTTCTCCCACCGCATGAAAAAGGTGGGAAACCGGTATGGTGTTAAGGTTTTTTTTTCTTCTAGGAACAAGTTGGGCCGAGTCTGCGCAGCAGTGGATAGGAAAGTCGCAGGCAAAGGAAATAAGTGGAATGAATGTGAAGTTAATCACCGGGAGGCGTTAGTTGCATGCGGCAAGGGTGTTGTCTATCACATCCCCTTGTCTTGCGGAAAATGCTATATCGGGCAAACCGGGAGGTGTGTGAACAATCGTCTAATGGATCACAGGGCTTCGCTGAAAGCTCAGCCTTCATCAAATTTGTGCTTGCATTGCAAAGTTTGCAAATGTCACCCGTTGCAGGAAACAAAGGTGTTGTCAAGGCATAAAGATAGGACAGCGCGAGAAGTGGCTGAGGCATTCTACATCCACAAGTATGGCAGCATGTGCGTTGCAAGGCCTTCGCTTACGTTACACAAACTAGAGATAGACCATATAACCGCCAACCTCTAATCGTCCACGTGGTTTTTCTTGTTACTTATATTTTTGTGCTTCCTTCAATAAACTTCCAGTTGCTAGTCTGCGCTTGTGCGTGTGTCTCACTTGTCCCTGTTTATTTTGCGCAGTTTTTCGTAGTAATGGAGTACCAAGTCGCCCAACACTCAGTCCTTTTAAAGTATATTACTAGTTGTATGGGCTCTTTTCCGTGTGTTAACCTTCCCTTTTCTAACCCTGCAGTTTTGGTAGCACTTTACGCTGTGCGCGTGTGCCGAGCCAGAACCGCCTCGTGGTACGTAAAAATGGGGGCTTGCCCCGAAGACGTTCAGAGGTTGTGCGGTTGGTTTGAACCGTCACCAGGCCACGCCAAGCGCATCTGTAGGATACTGAAGTCCGAGTGGTGGAGGCAAGCGAGGCTATATGAAGACTGTCTTCGGACCCACTGTGGTGTCGCGGCAGGTAGCCGTAAGACGCAAGCTTACCGAGGGTGGTGTGACACAAGGTACCGAGTTACGGAATTCATTTGGAACACTTTGCGGCCCACGCTCCCCAAAAAGAAGAAAGCTCAAGGACCGTCTGCCAAAATAGTCTCCCTGGATGGTACCGTCTTGCCAGAAGCTCATCTGAAGACCCTAGGTTTGGGTCCAAAATTCTGCCTCGAGACAACACTTGGGCATGCGCAAATTTTGGCCGTGGCGCGTTCTGTCGCTGAAAGGGTTCCTGAAGATGAAAAGGGCAGGTGCGTCGCTGAAGGAGCAGGGGTTGTGACCGCACTCAATGAAAGGAGAGGAAGAAAGAGCAAGGTTCAACGCTTGGTGGACTACATGGTTTACAATAGCATCAGACCTTTGCTTGCCGACAAGGAAGGGAACTTCGTTGTCCTGCATGAGCGCACCTTTTCGGAAAAGGGGATGCTTGCGGTGGAGAAGAACCTCAAGAGGGTTGCGGAAAAACCAAGGGACGTGAAGAAGAAAGCCATCGCCCTACTGGAACAGCTGAAGCTTGACAGGCTGTGTGCGGATGTGAGAGGTGAGAAAGGAAACTTGCTGAGCCTTTTCTTCACTGTAAAAACCCATAAAGAGGGTCACCCGTTTAGGGTAATTGTTTCCGAGCGCGGAACTTGGCAGTGTTTGGTATCTGGCTTCCTGCAAAAGCACCTCTCGTCTCTGTGCATTCGGGATCCCTTCCGCCTTAAGAACTCAGATGAAGTTGTTCAGTTCCTGAGTACAGCACCCCCCAGGCCTGTGTCAGTGTTCAGTATAGATGTGGAGGACCTTTTCTACTCGTTGGAGCATGACACCCTGATGAAAAGTGTGAGAGACTGCATACAACAGGACAACGACGAGCTAAGGTTCCAGAATGACTGTGGCGTTTCTGTGGGTGCCTTCCAGGAGCTGTTGTCGGTATATTTACGCTCGACTCTGGTTGAATGGAAAGGGGGAGTGTACGGGCAGAAATCGGGAGTTTGTATCGGTTCCCGTGTTGCGCCTATACTGAGTGAAGTGTACCTAGGTAGGATTGATTGTGACCTCGAAGTGGCCTTGGGATGTGTAGCACTTAAGACTATGCGTTACGTCGACGATTTTCTTGTTTTTGTTGAAAAGAACAATTGCGTGAATGCTAGAGTCAATGTGCTGAAAATGTTCAAGGAGAAGGGGCGGGGCTTGAAATTTACTTTTGAGGTCCCAAAAGACGATTGTATCCAATTTTTGGACTTGAAAATCAAGATTGGGCAGGAGCACATGTGTTGGTTGTATTCGCCTCGGTCGGTTAAGTCCATTCTCGATTTCCGTTCTTCCCACTCCAAGTTAGTAAAGAACGGTATAGCCGCATCGTGCTTAGAATCTGCATTGCGCAAGTCGTGCCCGCATCAAATGTCGGTGGCTTTCGATAACCAGATCAAAAGACATAAGTTATCAAACTTTCCTGAAGGAAACTTAGCCTGTATAAGTGAAAGATTATTGAATAAATTCAAACAGGAAGGAAAGGGCGGTGGTGACAGGGTGGCCACTCATAAAGATATGCCCATCGCCTGCATCCCGTATCTTCATGCTTTCTCCCACCGTATGAAAAAGGTGGGAAACCGGTATGGTGTTAAGGTGTTTTTTTTTCTTCTAGGAATGAGTTGGGCCGAGTCTGCGCAGCAGTGGATAGGAAAGTCGAAGGCAAAGGAAAGAAGTGGAATGAATGTGAAGTTAATCATCGGGAGGCGTTAGTTGCATGCGGCAAGGGTGTTGTCTATCACATCCCCTTGTCTTGCGGAAAATGCTATATCAGGCAAACCGGGAGGTGTGTGAACAATCGTCTAATGGATCACAGGGCTTCGCTGAAAGCTCAGCCTTCATCAAATTTGTGCTTGCATTGCAAAGTTTGCAAATGTCACCCGTTGTTGCAGGAAACAAAGGTGTTGTCAAGGCATAAAGATAGGACAGCGCGAGAAGTGGCTGAGGCATTCTACATCCACAAGTATGGCAGCATGTGCGTTGCAAGGCCTTCGCTTACGTTACACAAACTAGAAATAGACTATCTAACCGCCAACCTCTAATCGTCCACGTGGTTTTTCTTGTTACTTATATTTTTGTGCTTCCTTCAATAAACTTCCAGTTGCTAGTCTGCGCTTGTGCGTGTGTCTCACTTGTCCCTGTTTATTTTGCGCAGTTTTTCGTAGTAATGTAAATAACTTGTAGACAACGGACAGTAAGCTGATGGGTCTGTAATTTTTCAGGTCCTTCTTAATATGGATCAAGATGATGTTGGCATTCTTCCAAGATTCTGGTATCCTGCCCGTCGACAGACACATCGTATACAGGGTGGCCATTTTTTCTAACATAATCTCTCCACCGTCTTTCACCAGGTCTGATGTTACGTGATCCTCGTAATTAAGTATCGTAATTAAGTTTAATAAGAGGTACAAGATGAAGGTGATACAGGCCTACGCACCTACATCAAGCCATGATGATCAACTGGCGAACGCTTCTACGAAGACGTAGAATCAGCATTGAGTAAGGTAAAGACACACTATACTGTACTGATAGGCGACTTTAATGCAAAGGTAGGCAAGAAGCAGGCTGGAGATTATTCAGTGTGGGAATATGGCATCGGCTCTAGAAACGCCAGAGGGGAGTTAATAGTAGAGTTCGCAGAACACAATAATTTACGGATCTTGAATACCTTCTACAGAAAAACGGGCCACTCGTAAGTGGGCGTGGAGAAGTCCTAACGGTGAAACAAAAAATGAAATAGACTTCATAATGTGTGTCCACCCAGGCATTGTGCAGGATGTGGAAGTAGTTAACAAGATCCGATGCAGTGACCATAGAATGGTAAGGTCTAGAATTCAACTAGACTTGAGGAAGGAACTGCAGAAACTGATAGGCCAGAAGCCGAATACAGAACTTAGCTCTGACAGGGAAAGTACAGGAATTCATAGCTTCACTTCAGAATAGGTGCGCGGCTTTAACCGAGGAAACCGACCTTAGCGTTGACGCAGTGAATGATAATCTGACTAGCATCATTAAGGAGTGTGCAGTGGAAGTCGGGGATACAGTCGTTAGACAGGACACTGTTAAGCTATCCCAAGAGACAAAAAATCTCATTAAGAAACGTCAAGCCACGAAAGCCTCAAATGCAACAGACAAAATAGAGCTGGCGGAGCTTTCGAAGTTAATCAATAGGCATAAAGTAGCCGACATAAATAAGTATAATATGGAGAGAATTGAGCATGCTCTAAAGAACGGAAGAAGCCTAAAAGCTATGAAGAAAAAGCTGTGCATAGGCAAAAATCAGATGTATGGATTAAGGGAAAAGGAAGGCAAGGTGACAACCAATATGCATAGAATAGTACAGGTTGCGGAAGAGTCCTACAGAGATCTGCACAGCAGCTGAGACAGTCAGGATGATAACGTAAGAAGCAGTAATAGCCCAGAGGAATCTGACATCCCACCAGTATTGACAGGAGAAGTAAAGAAAGCCCTAAAGGGACTGCAAACAGGCAAAGCCGCTGGTTATTTTACACATGTAGAAAAAGACGGAGTAATAAACGCATGCAGCTGAGCGCTGCAAAAGAAGAAGGAGAAGAAGTTGGAACAGTGAATGGCAGGCGGTCTGGTTCTCTCGCGGATCGCTAGTTTTCTTTACATTTTGGTGCCGAAAACCCTCGTGCGGACATATTTCTTTCATCGCATGACTCGAGGGGACCTTCTACTCGACTGCGTCGCGCTGCGGTCGCCAAGGAATGACAACGGATCGTTTGTGATAGGTGTGGACCCCAGACCTCGACATCTGATGGGATGGATTGCCTCAACACCAAGCGCTCAGCTCGACGAGCACAGAATATGAAGCTTCTACAGGAAGCATGGTCTCTACTCACAGATCCTGCTGTGGACGAGGCCAAGCTGACAGGTATTTATGACCGTCTATCGGCTAGCAACAGCGAGCTCTCGAAGCTTAATGATGCACCCGGAGAGCAGTTCGCCGACAATGAGCTCAAAGCAGACTGTCTATCCAGCTGTGTCAGAGTACGACGACCAAGCCATCAGCATGCCTGGAAAGATTCGCTGCAAAATCACCGTTTTGGGATGAGCGGATAGTACAGCGGCGGCTGCTCCCCAGAATGCAACCTCGACAGCTCCTGGCGCTCTGACCACAATTGGCCCAAACTGCTGAACCTTGACTTCCCAACGTTTAGAGGCGATATTCACGAGTGGTCAGCTTTCTGGGAGCAGTTCGAGCAGACTTTTCATATTAACAACGCCTTATCGACGACGAAGTTTTTCTACCTACGGCATCACCTTGCGGGTGAAGCGGCAGTGTCGATGTCTGTGTTCCCCAATTGCAAAGCCTGTTACGCAGACGGCGTGGATCTACTCAAACAACAGTTCGGAGGTTAGAGAAGAATAGTAGAACACCACCTGTCAGCGCTTCGCAATCTCCCTATTATAAAATTAGGAAGCGACGTCCGCGGCCTCAGGCAACTTTATGATGCTATGCAGCTGAGCATTCAATGTCTGACTGCGCTAAATGTACCAACGGTAACTTTCTCTGTGATGTTCATTGACATTCTACGAGAGTCTTTGCCATACGAGGTCGTTCTGTCATATACACGTGCAAAGTGAAGCCAGGCTTTAGGAAAACATGGGTCTGACACGAATGCCCCAGATCCGGCACTGGCAGCTTCAACGTCAGAATCGGAGTTACAAGAGCTGTGCATGTTCATACGCATCGAATTGGAAAGCCGGGAGCAGTGTAAGTCATTCTCACAACGACCTGGCGATGGCCACACCCTTAGTCATCAGAGAGCTCGAGGCAGCAGCACCGCTTCTGTACTGCACAGTGCATCATACACCTGGAGCGAGTGTTTCTTTTGTCGATCGAAGGAGCACGGAACACGAGCCTGCGACGCCAATCTTTCTCTACTTGCTAAGAAAGCGAAGCTAGCTAAAGATATCCACTGCTATAGATGTACATTGCGTAGTCACCAGGCACGGTCTTGCAAGTGCGACTCTTCTGTTTAAGTTGTAACGGAAGGCACGTATCAGGTATCTGCGACCCTCACTACGGGAAGAACATGAGAGCGAACACTTCTCGACCAGTGGATGCTTCCGGTAGCGCAGTCGGAAAGGTCTCATCACATATGGTTATGCTGTCCAACAAAGATTCTTCAAACGGTTGCGAGAGAAATGACAGCTAATTGTACCTGCAGACCTTTCGCACCTTTGTTATAAAAAACGACAGACCAAGATACATCCGAGGGATACTCGATGGAGGCAGTCAGCAATCTTTTGTCACGGAAGATCTCGCTGTGAAACTGAACCTGCGGGTACTGGGAGAGACACAGGATGCATTCAACATCTATGGCAGCGCATCACCAACTTCTGCGGAAAAACGAAAAGTTGTTCAAGTTCCCCTGCGCAGCCAGCACTCTACCACATCCACATCATTCAGGCAATCGTCGTCCCATTTATATGTCACGACATTCCTTCGCCGACAGCTGATAGTCACTTCATGCTGAAGTTGCGTCTCCAAGGCAGTTATTGCTGACGAAAATAATTTTCTTGAAGCGGAGACAGAGACTGGCATCAGCTTCTTGATTGGAGCTGGCCGCTTTTGGAAAATTACTCCTGGAGATGTAATAAGGAGCACAGAAATTCCAGACTTGGTCGCAATCAACACGGCGTTTGGATGGTCACTGCAAGGACCCAGCCGTCAAGGTGCCTCTTGACTGCAACACTAACCTCGTGGTCTGTGTTTAGCGACAATCACACAATCTCGCAGATTCCCCAAACGTTTCGGCAGCTTGAAGCAGCGGGCGTCACAGATTCTGGCGAATCAACCTTACACAAGTTCACTGCACGCTTCCAAGGAACTATTAGCAAGAGAAACGACAGATACACTGTGTCGTTGCCATGGAAGGAAGATGAGGAACCGCTCCTTGGAAGCAACCGGGAAACCGTGCTCTCACGTCTACAAATACTAACATGGAGGTTATCTACAAAGGAAGGATTTTTGCAGTGATATGACAGTCATCCGGCAATATCTGGAGTTGTTAGGTCACGCTGAAGTGGTGCCTAAGGATATTCATATGGATCAAGATTGAGTGTTTTCCACATCATTGAGAGGCTCAACGACAGCATCGAGATTTTCAGGACATTCAGAACGTCTTGAAGAGCTCTCAATTTGGTGCGCCTTGTTGGGATGGTCGGAAGAGACTCTTGCGATCACTTAAGTCATCATTACGCAAGGTGCTGGGAAAGTGCAAACTCTCAAGTGAACAAACTGAGACTGTACCGTTGGCGGAAGATGCTGTTTTTAATTCAAGACCACTGACCTGCACGTATGCAGACACTAAACGTTCAGAACTGGCTGCTCCACAGCGAACCAACGACTACAAAGCTCAAAGTGCTCGACATGACAGCAAGAAGCTGAGATACTGTCAGAAGCTGGTAGATCACCAGTGGATCCGGTGGAAAAATGAGCACCTATTAGAATTACGGGCACTTCACCTTTGGCCAGCATATCCTAGTAGCAGTCTGGTCAAGGCGATTTGGTGATCAAGGAGCTTGGCATTTTGACAGGTGGTCCTTAGGGCGAATCATAGACGTTTATCCTGGTCAAGATGGTATAATTCGAGCACGCCGAGTGAAAGCCCAAGAAAGCAAGTTTTTAAGAATACCTGCACACAAATTCTATCAGCTCGAGTTGTGAAGCTCTACTGGGGGGCGGGAATATGTAGAAAAAGATGAAGTAATGAATGCGTGCAGGTGAGCACTGCAAAAGAAGAAGGAGAAGATGTTGGAAAAATGAACGCTGTCGGTCTAGTTCCTTCGTGGATCGATAGTTTTCTTCACAAGACATCAACTCAATGGGAAGGTTCTCCTTGCCTGGGTCAAAGAATTCATAGCAGCAGTGGAATCAACTGGATTTATAGTAGTACATATAGTGACCAACAACTACTCTGCAAACAAAACGGCATTTCAGCTTCTAAGAAGTTGTTGATTGTCCCCAACTGTGAGCCAGCCATGGGACGACAGAGTTAATTTCTTAGTTTTGACCCTTGCCACATTCTGAAGAATACCTGAAGTCAATTCCTTGAGCAGACCCTTACTAACAGCTTGGGTGCGATTACTGGAACACTTGTCGAGGGGCTGTACAAGGTGCAGAAGGACAAAACATCAAAACTTAGTATAAATTCCGGTGCTGAAGCGGGCAATACTGTCAAACCTGGAGAAGATGAATTTGCTTCGAGCCCCACAAGTATTCTTACCATAATTGATTGCAGCATCTTCAAGCTAGCTCCTCAGCTCCTCAGCAACTCAGCTGCATGCGCCTTCGTGGAAGCAGGCTCTACAACGGGTTTTATGAAGAAAATAAAACTGTTAGACATTTACGATAATTTGGAGCGGGTGTGATTCTAGATACCTATTTCACAACAGCAAGACTATAAGTCGCTCAGGCTGGAAAATGAGCTGTTTCATGAAGAACATCCAAGAGTGTTTGCTTATATTACCACGCCCACTTCTTGTTTGATTTTGATGTGTTCGGGTTTGACCAGCAAGGACGGTTGTCAACGCTCGACGCTGTCCGCGAAGCAGTGTTCGAGAAGCTTCCCGATTGTACTAGATCGCTTTGTTAAGATTGTGCGCCGCACGCGAATGTTCCAGCTTTGTCTAGAGATAACGCCGCCACCAGCGATATCGCTGAAAAGTTCGATAGCGCCTGTGTAAAAGCCGACGCGCTTGGCCACTTGTCAGTTGATCGACGGTCGACGCTCTGTTCGCCGCTATCAGTTTATTGCTGTAGCTGGAGTTTCATTTTCCCGGCCACAAGTTCGGCCTGATAAAGAGTTTCATCTCAGTCGTGCTGACTGCTGCCTTCGTCGACGTCACGACCACGTGACAATATCATGAGAGGATGGCTTCTTGGACGAAGCATTTCATGTTTTATTAGGCACTATCATATTTATGGTGCAGATGACGCAGTACCTCCTAAGCAGGAGTGTCAATATGTCTTGACAAGAAAATTGAATAGCAATTTAAGTGAGGCCGTCCTCGGGAGACTGAGCTCCATGTGTGAAAGCAGTGATGCACCTCATGCCAGTGGTATAACAGCCCTTGACCACACTGTCAAGAAAAGCAGACCTTTGATGCAGTTCCACACATCAGATGTCAAGAATGCCGAATAGCAAGGTGCATGTACTTAGGAGGTACTTGATGAACTGAATTGCTCAAAGGAACAGCAATGCAATGTCTCACCATCACGAACATACTATGACTTGCACTACATTTAATAATCAGCTTGCATTATTCATAGACGAGTTCATGCCAGAATTTTTTAGCCGTACCGTAGAAGATAATTGGAACCTATTTAAAAACAAAGCCACATCGCTTGCTGCTAAATATATTCCACTGCGCAGGCTTTCCGGGAAGAAACGCTCCCCTTGGTTTTCGCCGACACTAAAAAGATTATCCAACAAGAAAAAACGCACTTTTCGTCTTGCGAAACGCTGTCAAACACCTACACGTTGGAATGATTACTCAAACGCACTGCATGCATATCGAATCGCGTTGAGAGAAGCGAAGGTCACCTTCTTTAATACATATCTACCTTCCCTTCTTTCAACTAATCCATCGAAATTTTGGAGCACTATTCAAATAAAAAAGATAAATAACATATCTCTTACAGATACTGGTGGTTGCACAATGAGCGATGAAGAATGTTGCAGGGTTCTAAATGACACCTTTGCGAAATCATTTTCTGACTGCTGTACTGACACAGTCCCGTACATGTGCAAAAAGGATTTTTTTCCTATGGATCCACTTGTTGTTGACTTTGCGGGGATTTTAAAGTTAATTCATAATTTAAAACTATCCTCTTCCTGTGGCGCGGACGAAATTAATTCCAAATTTCTAATAAATACTGCTGTGTACTCCTCTGTGATTTTTATGTACCTTTTCACCCAGTCTATTGAGTGCTCGACTTTGCCCGCAGATTGGAAGGTGGGGAAGGTGGTGCCGCTGTTGAAATCAGGTAACCCGCATTCTCCTCTCAATTACAGGCCCATTTCACTTACCAGCATACCTTGCAAAATCCTTGAACATGTCATATTTTCTAATCTCGTTTCATTTCTTGAATCAAACTATTTCTTCACTTCATTTCAGCATGGGTTTCGCAAGAACTACTCCTGCGAAACACAACTAATATCGTTTATACATAGCATTTCTTCCTCTTTAGACAAAGGCCAAGTAATTGATTGCATTTTCTTAGATTTTGCTAAAGCTTTTGACAAGGTGTCTCATCGCTTACTACTTCTTAAACTCAGTACTCTTAATATTGACCCTAACATTTTCAATTGGATAGAATGCTTTCTAACTAACCGTACTCAATTTGTAACTGCTAATAATGCTGCATCCCAGCGCTGTGACGTAAAGTCAGGTGTTCCCCAAGGCTCCGTTTTGGGCCCATTGCTATTTTTAATATATATTAATGACTTACCTACTGTTATTAATAGTTCTATAAAACTATTTGCCGACGATTGTGTTCTATACCGTGAAATAACTAATCAGCATGATAACTTTATTCTTCAATCAGACCTAGATAACATATCTAAGTGGTGCTCACAATGGCTTATGTTCCTAAATCCCATTAAATGCAAAATCATGTCTTTTTCGCGTCGCACTGACTCATCCACTTCTTTCGGCTATGCTATCAATAACATCAACCTTGATTACGTAACTTCATATAAATATCTCGGAATACAGCTAACCAATAATCTTTCATGGCATGCGCACATCGAATACATCACTAACAATGCCAACAGATCCCTCGGCTACATACGCAGAAATTTTTCTAAAGCCCCCTGCCATTTGAAGTTAATGCTGTACAAAACACTAATTAGACCTAAGCTTGAGTATGCGTCATCTGTGTGGGACCCCGGTCAAAAAACATTATCAGCCATCATCGAGTCAGTTCAAAATCGGTCAGCACGTTTCATTATTTCAAACTATACCCGCACATCTAGCGTTTCACTAATGAAATCAAACCTTGGACTAATTGATTTGCAAACTAGAAGAAAAATTTCTCGCCTATGTCTTTTTCATAAACTCATTTACCAAAATACTTCACTTAAACAGGAACTCATCTCCGAGCCTTCATACATATCGTCACGTCTTGACCATCAGCATAAAGTTTTTATTCCTTTCTGCCGTACTAACGTTTTTTCAGACTCCTTTCTGCCAAAAACCAGTGCCGAGTGGAACCACCTTCCCCCCTCCATCGCCTCCATTGAGGACGTGTCATCCTTCAAGACTGCACTAACCGATCATATCTTAAGCCTCCAATAACTGAGTATTGTTTGAACATGTATTCTAATTAATTTGTTGTATTATTGTGTTCTGTTTTTTACTACATTTTTTGTTATATTACCCACCCCCTCTGTAACGCCTTTATGTGCCCTGAGGGTAATGTAAATAAATAAATTAGTGATTATCTCGTGAAGCTCATCAGCGAGTATGGGTGTGTTGCCTGGCTGCTTTCAACTACCATAAAAAAATAACGTTTCATTTGAATTTGTGAAATACTAAGACAGGAGTGGCCTTCAGTACCTGAACGCTAGAATTCTGGTTTCGTGTACTCCTGAACAATATTGTAAGTTTTTCACTCCATAGTGTTGAGATACACGTGATGCAGAAAATGCGATGTCGGTGTCAGCAGTGCTGTCCATTAGCGAAAAAAATCTCAATGGATGCAAAGAATAAACATGGGGGGTTGAACAGCTATCGAACCGAAGCGTTCTGTGTGGCAGTAAAGTATTTCACAACAGAGCCACGCCAATGTTTGAAACTACTTTGGAAAAAGACCCTACAAAATTGTCATCTTGCGTGAGGAGTCAGAATGACAGATGTAATAATGCGTGGTAGAAGCATAGAACTGTTGCAGGCACCACACTATGTCAACTGTGTAACCAGTGGGTAGTTTAGAGGTGCCAGACCATTACAAAGCGCACAGATATAATTAATCATCATCAACAACAGCCACAGCATCAAAAAAATGCAGCTATGTAGCAGTGCATTTTGCTTTACAGACACGTGATAAGTACTCCGCAGCTGTAATTGCAGTTGGCACCCTAGGAGAATTAAAACGGCCTATATTCCACAATGTTCACAGACGTTTTATCCTTCAGAGCATGGCTCAGGTGTCCACAGAAAAATGAAGCATGGCAAGCCAATGAGAAGGCAATGCGAATGGGGCCTGCTCATGCTATCGTACTGCATACTAAAAGTTGAAGTCTAAGCACTCTCCAAGTGTTTTGCAGCAAGGCTGTATCCTGCAACTTTACAAACACTTTCATACTCAACAGAAAATTGTCATCAACAGGCTTTACATTCAAGTTTGAAATAAAGTGGCTGTGGCTTCCAAGACCGAGTGCAAACGGCAGCTGACGCACCAGGCAAATTGGTTGATATGACTGCAACTCTCAGAGTAATAAGAAATATGAACTTATTGTAACTCCGCCAACAGTTACCTAGTCAACAGAAAGCCCCTAGCAGGTATGTGCCACAGAAATCGGGCAAACCGCACTACTCACTGCTGGTCCGCCAAAAATACTAAAAATAAACAGAAAAAAGCAAATAAATAAACTAGTAAACAAATAACCGCGTACATAAATAAACATACATAAATAACCTGCACGCTGCACTTCTTGCCCACACGAATTGAGGTGGAATTGCTTTAAAGGAGCATATGCTGAATTTACAAGAAATATTAATAAATGTATAAATGAATAGATATAATAAATCAATCAGTGTGACACACGGCTTCGCTGGTCATCCACTTTCACAGAGTGGAATAGCTCAGGATCTTTTTTTAGAAAGCTGCGCAACATCTTCTTCGTGGAAACATGCACATCGTGCTGGATTTAATCGTTATGCCTACTTGAAAGGTTCTCCTATTCCCATTTCCCCAGAACACCTCAAGAACACCTCAACAACTGCCAAGGGCAGGTGATCGGCACGCAGTATTGTTGACAAGTTCCTTCGGCTACTTTTGGTCAACCGCACAACATCTATCCCCGAAAAGAGCGACGAATCATCGTCGTATTCATCCACTTCGTTAGGAAAGTATTTTAGCCTATTGCGACACGGCGTCCTCCTTTGGAAAAGAGGCTTACTTTTTCAATTGCTGCGCGCTACTGGCAAGGAAGAGACTACGAACACTGAGCTGATGGTAAATTAAGCATTCTTCCTGTCTACGTTGGCTTAGAACATTTTGCTACATGCACTAGCTTCGGTGAAGGCAGTGACGTGTTTAACGCGATCGTCGTGGGGCATTGCAGCGGGACATTCAAAATCTGTTTTTTTAATCTTTATTGAATGTAACTTGAGTGTCATTGGACTTGGTCTACGAAGATATATAGCATGACCAATTGTGCAGTAATCATATAATTATTTGTGTTGGAATATCAACTGCTCTCAAGTACATCATGATTGTAACACTTCCACTTGCTTTAAAGTTGGTCTACGGAACCTTGGCATTCAATTATGTAAATTTCACAAATTTATAGAATGTCGATCATAATGCTCGTCCCAATTGGTTAGACTACAAGCATGATAATGGTTTGCATGCAACCTCCACTTCAGGGCACATGCACGCAACCACACAAATCGAAAACTTAGCACCACGCTCCTAAATATTTCACGGTTTCCATTTCTTGAACACACTTCACAGCACTGGACAGAATTGCTCAGATGTGACACGGTGCGCAGATGTTTTACCACAGCGCATACCATCGGGCACAACAACACTTGCACGACGTTGCGCATTACGAATGACGACAATGACGGAGCAATGAAACTTGCCCATCCTGATCGTATTATCGTCGCTGAAGCTTCGGCTCGACTACTATTTGCCGCGACGAACGGCACACACACAACGCACCCGACGCGAACATGTGTTCCCGGGATTGAGCACTTTTCACTTCGGCGCGCACTGAACGCATATCTTGCTTAGCACGGTGCACGATTACGTCATGGAAATCTTCTAAATTCTTTGCGATTACATTTGAAAGACGGACGGCACAAAGAAACACACGAAACGACGACACTCGCATCACCACAACACACTTTATACACTGCGTCCGTTTCTTCGTTCCGTTGATGATCGCACGCAGTGACGGGGCCTGGAAGTGTGCTGGCTACCATCGATGAACATCTCCGCGGGAGTTGTATAGCGCTTATAATGATCACAACAATAAAAGCAGTTTTTTCCACCGCTGCAGCGATAGGCCTTGCGCCCGCTTCGAGCAAGGGCCATGTTTGCTGTGGAGGCGACCGCCGGGCCGCCTTCGAGCAGCCAATGAGAGGCGAAGCCTGGCAAGCCGGCAGGGCGGCTGCAAAGCTGGAGAACCGCTCTTCGTGACGTCATAGGAGCGGCCGCTCTCGGCCGTTCGTGCGGGGCGGCTGTGCGGAGCGGGATTGCGGATAGTCCGTAAGAGAGCACACGCCCAAGTTAAACCGTTACCGCAATGGGCACGTGTCAGTGCATCGCAATGACACTGGCTGTATACCTGTGTTTCACGAATGTGTAGGTTTGTTTAAGAACATTGACAAGGACACTCGGAAAAGAGTCAAGGCGAATCTGACTGCAAAAGAAGGTGCCAACTACGCCAGCGCCCCTCGATTACTCTGCGCACAAACCAAGTCTTGGTGATGCTGGCTTGCATGTCTGATACATTTATTGCTGTCCTTGACATTATTATAAGTACCGCACGTTTCCGAAATACAAATCAGTTGTTAGTAGCGCACGTCCCGTCCCGTTCCTTGGACCCCGTGTCAGGGTTGCCAATAGTGGCTACTTTTCGCCAAATTGGCGAATTTGAGAGGCCCGTGGTGACCTAAAATTATAAATGGCGACATGGCGAATTTCTGGCGATTTTCGGCTTAGGTCTCCACTGAGTTATGCATCCTAAGCTCAGTGTCTGCTCAACGAATGAGCGACAACATTCTCTGTATTTTTCGTGGTTTTAGACCCACGAGTAGAATGTGCATATTACGCGTCATTCGGTATGTCGGTCCTGTAACTCGTAACACCTCAATTCATCTTTATGCAGGAGGTACTGGAACGTCCCCCACCGACATTCTAGCAAAATGTAAGTCAGCGGACTGCCTTGCAAACCGCGAGAGGGCAGTGTTAGGCTAAGTTATGGCTTTAGGTGCTTTAAGTTTCTCTAAAGTATCGCTTCTGAACGGGCTAGACGACGGGTTGGCCACGTGTTCCGACCATTTGTTCTGCCAAAGCTCCAACTGTTCTGAATAGCTTGGCGACTTATTCACTGTTGCACTACCCCCAATTCAGCTCGTAAAGACTATTTTGTAATAGCTAAGACAGGCGTATACGCAGCTATTTTTGCAATAAAATATATTTATTGAGGCAATTTCCATTGTTCTCGGTGAGCGTGTGCAATGAAAACAATTGCTATATAACATTTTACAATGTCTACCTGTTCTCATCGGATTGACGCGCGTATATATAAGTGACTATAAGGAAGAGTCGGTGGCGTCCGCTATCATATTGGTTTACACTGAAAAGGTGTAAGACTTTCTAATGATCAGTTCCTGCAAGGCTTCTGTCGTGTTACCTTCAATAAACCTTTTAATCCTTTTAATTCACATAAGGGTACGTAAAGCTGCCTACAAACAACGCTTACACGGTTTTCGCCCAAGGTTTACCACACTTTTACCTTTGATACGAGCGAACAGGGATGGAAGGATATAATGAGCGTTTTATTTATTCAGCCTTGCGCGACCACGCACATCTTGCGTCTAGTCGGAGAAGCAGCACCATGCACTCCCATGGTGAAGCGGAGATATGACTGCATTGACAAACGTCAATATAACTGAAGTGTCTTGGATGGTACTGTATTCTACGGGGCTATATGCGAGTGGAAATTTTTATTACTAGGTATGCCGCACATATCTATAATGGCGACTTTTCTGGCGCAATTTGTAAAAGTGTGGCGAGTTTTGGCGACTTTCTGCTCGTCGTTTGGCGACATTTACTCGAAAGTCAGTGGCAACCCTGCCCCGTGTTTTCAGCGTTACGGTTTCACTGAGTCCACGAGTCTCAGCACATGCGTTACGAAACGCTTTAAGTCACTCCGCGCCGAATATCCTCCAAGTAGCCCAAATGGCGATCCTGCTTCAGCATAATGCGCCTGCGTGACCTTGTCCTCCTGTTCACCTGCGCTCAACCATCCCCAGCCATGAAAACGCTGGCTTACCCTCCGGTCATGCCGCTGCAGTCTCCTGGAATTGAGGCGTCTGAGCCATCAATGTTCACCGACGGTACCACGTGCAGCCGAGCATTGTTGAGCAACCAGTGTACATCTGGGTCAGACTGTGCATGATCCACCATGTACTCGACCAGGTGCAGGACGACCTCACGCGTCATCACCTGCTCGGCAGGGCACAACAATTTCGTGAACAGACAGCCTCCCCAATAGAGAAGGCACATAAGCGCTAGGCAATGAGCATCGCAGCTCGACGCACTTGACGCGTTCTTTGCTGTCGGTTGTTTGCTATTCGCACGCTGTGTCATTGATGCAGTAGACTGCACTATTTGAGCGCGCGTATCACAAAACGAGTTCACCGAAGCATAATGAGTGCTCTATGAACTATATCATAATTACTGTGAAAGTGGAAGAAGCAACATGCGAGTCTCCCTCACCCACAAACATGTGCACACGCTATTTCTACACATGAGCATATCTGCGCCAGCTCTTTGCTAGCGCGAAAGAAGTGGATGTTCATGTGTTTGACTCCGGATTGCATTTTGCGCGAGAAACACGAACACGAAGGGAAGAACCACGAGACGAGCGCAGCGTGTGTTTCGCGCTCCGTCGCCTTACGTTAGTCGCACTTCATCAGGCACGCTGTGCCGACGCTTCTAAGTATAATGCTCCTGTTACATTTCGTGGTGGGACGTCGTCCTGGAGCTCTGCACCCGTACATTACTATCATTCCCAGCAACGACCGAGAAGGACGGTTCTTCGAAAACCGCAACCACGTCTTTCATGTGTGCTGGTGTGCTTAGTCAGCATGACCCGCCGGTACTCAGTGGCTTACGATCGCGATGTCGAAGAATGGCATCTAAAGTATGAAGGTATTAGAGCGCACAAGTGGACGGCCATGCCAGGTTTACTAACGTCCTCTTTTAGCCGACTGACTATGGTTCAACTATGGTTCAACTAACATGAAGCCGATTTTCCCACCTTTTGAACTTCTGACGTGCTGCGCCAGCGGTAAAGAAGACGTAGAACAAAGAAAATACCTTAGAATAACCGAGAGCTGAGCTAGTCGGTAGGTGTTTATGTTCAAGAGACGGGGCGTGCAAACACGGACACTAGAGAGAAGTCTTGTGGTGTCATGCCAACTCTCTTGTGTCCGCGTTTGTACGCCCTGTCTTTCTAGCAGAAAAGACCGCCTCACAGAAACTTAGCTGCGCATGCGCAGGCATGGTAGCACCAACTGTCAACACGGCGCACGCGGGATTTAGTGTGGGAGAAATCTGTTTGAGCAGTTGTAAAATATGTGATAAAATAGAACTCTATGTAAAATATGAACTCTACGTTAAATAATCGAACGCACGCTCACGCATGAGCTTCTATTACTATGGATGTTGGCCTGAACCATTAGACGGGTGTCTTCATTTTTTTTTTGCTTGTACAACAGTGTGCTTTCATCGAATTTTGACGTGCATTCACACTCGCGACAATGCAGGCAAATATCGGAGGACGAGGCTTTGGTTATCGAGTTCTTATGCTTCAACAGTCTGCTTCAACGATAAGCACAGCGACCCGTCTGTCCTACGTAAAAGTGGCTACATTCTGTTCCATCCATGAGGTGCAACGCTATGCGAGAAGCTCACCCAGCAAAATATGCAAGTCCGCGCATCTTGTATGTGGTCAGAAAACGCTGCCAATCGGTAGTCGAGGCTCCCGAGAACACGCGAGCCAAACATTATTGGCCGCGAGATCGAGTGGAGTCGCCGTCTAGCGGCTTCTGGCTGAACCGCGCCTAGTGTGGATTGCTCCATGCGTTGTCTGCTAGCCCCGTTGTGTTTGCATGTGCGCGTACTTCATGCAGATCCTCAAAAGGCGGTTTGTTCCGTTGCGTTAGTGCAACTTTAACCGCTCGTACGTATGCCTAACACGATGTGAAGAAGCCTTTGGCCTTCATCGGCTGTATATGTACTGTAATAAGATCAGAGAGTGCACTTGTCGAGAGTGCTGTGTGTGATCGTTGTACCCTCCGTTCACGAGAGTCATATCAGTGTAGGTGCCGCTCTGTGGTTCAAGCGCATTGCAAAGTGCACTTGGCGTTGCCGTAAAGATGTGAAGTATTAAATCTCATGTGAATATAGCCTTTTAGCGGCTCGGTGGTAAAAAAAAGCACTCGCATGTAGTTGAGCGTTGTGGTTTGGTGTTGTTTATACGTTACGCGACGAGCTTTATTTGTGTACCGTCCTGGTCTCACTAGAGAGAAATATTTCTGTTAAGTCAGGTCTGACACTTCGGTACTTAAATTGTTCCCTAAAAAGAACAGAAAATGAAATGACACGGAAATCGCAAAACTGAGTTGCCTTGCCCAATTTTAACTTGTGGCGAAACTTATACAAAAACACCCGTGTACTTAGATTAAGGTGCGCGTTAAAGAGCGCCGATGGTCAAAATTAATCAAAACGGCGTAGTTTACATTGATGTCATAGTAATTTCACGCGAAGCCACATCTTTTTTTTTTCGTTACATTATATTGAGCCTTAGTGTTGCATTGTTTAAATCGACGGAAGACAGCGGACATTATTCGTATGAAAAAACGTATTTGGTCCCGTCAAATAACCAGACCTTTGTTCAATTACAGTCGTGCAAGTAATATATCGAAGAAATTTCCGTGCTGTACAGTTACCTTTGTGTACTGTTACTGGAATAAAAACAAGCATGTGCGTGTTAAACGTCTCCGTAGCGCTAAAGCGCGGTCAGCCAAGTAGCTTTCCTCAGTAAACCTATCAGCTGTCCTACATTTCATGTATAACTGAATAAGGAATGCGAATGAATATTTGAGCACGCAGTGCACAAAGTGCTATTTCAACTCATCGTGCAGGAATACGGGCTTCATCGTGCAGGAATACGGGCTTTCGTTTTGTTGAGGGGCATCCAATTGAACAAGAAGTAAATAGGTAATTCAGTGGCGCTATACATTGTTGCGTAGTAGGTGGAACACAAGCTAAACATGTACAAATAAAACAACAACAAAACGTCACCCATTGCGAAAACGCCGACTGTCGCCAAAGGCGAGCAACCCGCTCGTTGGCAGAATGCGCTTCTCTCACAAGTAAATGTAACGTTCGGCGCACTTCGTGCATTAATTCGGGAATGAAGAGCGCACATATTACCACAAAGCTGCAGTCAACGCATAGTGTTTGCCGGAAATCGGGTCACATCGCTCACAACGAAGCGCTGTTGTGCACATTTGTATACGCACCGACAACCGCCTATCCACACTAGCGTGGCGACGGTGCTGCCACCTGTAGCCCGATCTCGCAGCGAATAGCGCACTACGCGGCCTGGAACTTACAATTAATTTTCAAAGTCGGCTAGAAATCGTTCCCTCTTCTTTCTACAAATGATGCCATACACGCAAAGGACCGCGCGATATACCCAAATTCACGGCCATTGGCTGCATCGTGAGCTGCTTAGTTACCAAGGCCTCCGCGGGAGGCCGCCACGTGCCTGCGCACGCGTTTGCGATCACACTGAAAGGAAGCCGTGCGTTCGAAAAAAAAAATGTGCTCAAGGTCATTGTGCCCGCGTATAAAACGCGAAGAGCCGCGGGTCTGCCAGAAGTAGCACGCAAAGCCTTCCAGGCGCTGTGCACAAGGGGTGGTCTTTGAGATACGCCTAAGCTGCGGGCAGTCCTACGTTGGGCGAATGGGACGTTGCATTAACGCCAGACTTAACGAGCATTCTAAAAAAACAGGGCGTGCAAACACGGTCCGTGTTTGCACGCCCTGTCTTTTTAGAATGAATACTTACCAACTAGCTCAGCTCTCTGTTATTTTAAGCATGCTCAAGCCCAGGTAAGAGCGACAATGACCATCTTCCCGCGCATTGTAACGCTTGCTGTTGTGTGCCATTCTTGTGCTGATTCTCGGCCAAAGTAGGAAACAAACTGCTTGGGTGTTGTTGGAAGTCTTCTATAACAAAAAGAAAGGGTCTGATTGTGTCAGTCACACATCTATAACGTTGTATTGGATCAGAAATGCGCTTTCTTGATAACACGTTATCTTGACCATACGTTGGCTCTTCACGCGTGCGCGGAAGGTGTCTTTCTTTCTCCCTGTGCGTTCCTGGGAGAGTCATTAAGTGGACGCTTCACTTTCTTCGCTTCTCTTCCCCCCCTTTTCACGGAATGTACTTCGCGTCAGATTCGAGCATACCTAAGCAATCTAAACGCCAACTCGCCGCAAAAAAAGTCGTTTTCGCTTTTGCATGGCTTCTTGTGGTATGAATCGTTTTGTCAACCTGTGATGGGCACCAAAGTGCTTTGTCCCACGCTGTACGACTAAGTGCAGACAGTTTGATCGCGCTAGTTGGTAATCATTTATCATTCTCGGTAGCGCAACGCTGTACGAAGGACGGATACAGAAAGGACGAAGAACAAGCGCTTGTGCTTTCTGTATTCGCCCTTTGTAAAGTGTTGCGCTGCCTGCATTTATCGACTAAGTACAAATCGTGTACTTGTTTTCTGCCCTGAAAGACGACGAGAGACCGGCGACATGAAGTGCTAACACACGTGGAGAAGGTTTGATTGCTATAAGCATTCAGTGCGTTTGGCCACATGCATTGCACAGAACTGATGACCCCCATAAGGGCGCGCTTTCTGTCGAAAACTGCGGGAAGCACTCGCTGTGCTTGCATACTGGGGCGGGCGCCACTGAGATATCTCTCATATTCCTCCCTCGTGTAAAAGGAATGCCCGCAGCATCAAAAGAAAACCGGAAAAACCGAGACAAAAAAAAAACCGGGGAGAGGAACAGGAAGGATGCTGGCCTCTGCTTTCTTGTCTCGGTTTTTCCGGTTTTCCTTTGATGCTGCTGGCATTCCCTTTCCCTAGAACTATGTATCAACTTGAATGAATGTTAATTTCCAGCGAAATAATTCCACTGCTCAAGCTACAAGGTTAGCTTGAGAAGTGGAAGTGACGCAATAGAGCAAAGACAAAAAAGATAGAGAAGGAAGACTGCGGTGCGTCAATAATACTTAATGTTGTTCAAAGAGGCTGTAAAAATATTTTCGATTGTTTATGCTATCATGATTTAGTGTGTACGGTAAAGTGAAACGAAGGCTTTGGTTGCCGTATAGCGTCTTGGTTCAGGGAATGTTCCATATTTGTTTGCTTCTGTTGCAGAAGCATTTTTCGTGAGGTTTAAGTTCAGCAAGGCTCTTCAGGAAATTCAATGAGCATTGCGGTGAGAAGGCAGTAGAGCACGCGTTACTCAAACGTAACGTGTACACGTACAATCCTGTACTTCTCAAATACATTTGAGGTGTCGCCAGTGTAAGAAACATCAGCCGTCAATCATATTGCCTTCTCCTGGAGGCCAAGTATAGGGTATAAATTTGTTTTAGATGTTGTGCCTCAGACAAGACCAATGCACGATTAAAATATAGCAAGGTAAATCGTGAGTCTCTGTTCTGGCGAAAGTTCATTCTGAACTCTATACTGGAAGTACACGGACTTAGTATGCTTGTTTTCAGAATGCATTACATGGTCAGACCATCTTATACGAGAATTGGCAACGACGCCGAGCAATTTAAACCTGTCCACAATTTCAGTAACGTTATCTTGTAGCCTAATGTCATTACTTACACTGATATACAGGCTAAGTGGCCGAAAAAAAAAGCCTTGCTCTCGCTAGAGTGAGACCATTAGCTTGAGACCGTCAGTGGAGAGCACGAAGCAGCAGATATCCTGTGCTGAGTAGTTCATCAGCAAAGGAGCTACTGAGAAAAAGGCTTATGTCGTCAGCGTAGAGAATAAATTTTATTTACGGGCTGTGTTCACAATGTCATTCGCATAGACATTAGAAAGGAACCGACCGAGAAGGCTAACTAGCGGGACGCCACACTGAATCAACAGGGAACCTGACATGCAACCATGAACAAGAACGACCTCCATGCGCATGCTCAAGTAGGGCCGAAAAAGTTCCAGGGATAGACCAAGGTCGCCATAGCTTTCGAGTTTGCTGAGTAATATTTCGTGGTTGAGAAGGTCGAAGGTTTTGGTAATATCGACGCAAATGCCGAGGGTGAGGTTTTCAGGTTCAATACTATTTAAAATAATTTCCTTTCGCAAGAGTAAGAAAGATTCCGTGGATTTGCCCTTTCGGAAACCAATGTGACTGTCACTTATGAAGGAATGTAGAAGAACCCATGAATTCCCTTAATCATTACTTTTTCAAGAGCCTTTAAAAGCACAGGAAGAACAGAAATCGCCTGATAATTTGTCATTGCCTCCAGTGCCTTCAGTGCAGCTTGTTCCTGTCCCTTCATTTGAATAATACAGTCGAATAACATAATCCTTCGAATTCCACAACTTCCCCAACAAGCCACCCTAATGTCCTCCACCAGGAATAAAACGGAGTCGGTCTTTGAGGTTTCAGAAGTACCGTGAGTTTAAAAATCCCCATCATATCCACGGAGTGAATGATGTTAGAGGGGCTTGCTCGGAGATAATTGGGTAAACCGTGAATGCTCCGTACATTTCCTCTACTGTCATATAAAGACGTGACACGTTGTTATAGTAGCGATTGTGGTTAGGTTGTTGTCGAACCACAAGCAATCGCAGACCTTGTAGCTGTGGCCGAAAGTGCGGTCGAGGAAATCGCGCTTGAAGCGCGCGTCGGCGCCACCAACTTCAGGTAGCGACCGCTTTCGGCGCTAGGTCGCTGCATCTCGCGCCCGCACCTCTTCGAGGTTCTCTTGCCGCCGCTTCCTCGCTGCTTCGGCTTCGCGGGCTTGTATCTCGGGGTCCGCACGACGCTGACGTCTTTCTTCGGCCTCGTGAGCTCTCACCGCAGGGTCTTGGCGCCGAGCCCGCGCTGCTGCTGCCTTGCGAGCCCCCCGCAGCGCCGCCTTGTCTTCTTCGTTCATGTTATTAGTATCGAAGCGCAGTGTCTGACGACTGTCGAAAGTGAGAGGAAGCGCGCAGTTGTGGGCCTCTAGCGATCTCTTATCCAACTAGAACACGCGCGAGAGTGGAGTGAGCGCCGCATGCTACAGTTGGCTATGCTATATGTGGTTTTTGCCTGCGTTAAATCGTCATCAAGGCGCTCGAAGAACAAGAGAAAGAAGACTTCTCTTTCGCGCGAGCGTGCGCTGAGCCAACTAGAGGGAGCAATGAGAATTAGTTGCTACTACGGCAATGGACAAGCCCCGAGCATAAGGAGCAAGCTCCTAAATATTGCCGTATTATAAAGGCGAAAGCCTTAGATACCTCCCAAAATGCGAAAAGCGACCGGCGTCCCGCGTCGAAGGCATCGAAGCCAGCATGAGATGACGTCACCATTGAAAGTCACCATGACTTCAAAGATTGCCAAATTTTGTTACGTCAGATTACGTGACGTCACACGATGACGTGATCGCATGACGTCATCACTTGGTCAAAGGTGGGCCGATCACGGAGGCAGTGCAAAACTAGGTGAGGTGCAGATATTACGCCTCCGCGCCTGGAGGCAGCGCAATACCACGTTAGGTGCGGCATGCTTTCGGTGGGTGGTGGGTCGGGATCAATACATCGACTGAGACGAAATAGAAGATGGCTTTCATGATAAATACAAGACAGCGCTGAACACACATGACGAAAGCAAGAATTGACGCACACGGCGCTCAAGTTGCATTGGGTTTATTGAAAAATGACATGTTCCTTTTTTTAAGCAAGATGTCAGTAAAATGTCAGCTTAAAAGAAGCTTAAATATGTGAACCTGTAAAGGCAACATGTCATTTTTCAATAAGCCCTGTTGCAAGTTCAGCGCCGCGTGTGTCACTTCTTCCTTTCGTCCCGTGTGTTAAGCCCTGTTTGTAATTATCATGGAAACCTACCAACTCACCCAATTTGCCTTTCTTCAGATGAATTTCCCCTTCGAGTCGCCCTAGGTGAATGCATAAGGGGCCCTGTAATTTTTATTTTACTTCCTAGCCTTCATATAAATCGATTATTTTAGAGCCAACCAAGTTTAACGATACGTGCACAGCTTCAAATGTCTTAGATGACGCTATTGATTACTGGATATTTCGACAGGCGGTGCCCCGTTGTCGTTTTAGGAGCGCATGAAGGCCAGCATTTTAAACTTATTATTAATATAAAGTGAATATCGTGCCGAAATATTTAGAAGCCTGACGCTCCCTGAGTTATTGAAGATCACAACCGGGCAGCTCCATTTTATTTGCACGACAGATGTTTTCGGCTTGGGCAAGCGTGGTTACGTTTCGTCACGAAAAGTCTGCGATGCCGCACCAGGAGCCAATCGGGCTCTCAGTGGGGGCTGCGCGTGCGCGGTAAAGCGAAAATGCGTCGTCCCGCCTATAGGCCTCTCACGTGGATAGATGGATGGATGCCATGAGCGTCCCCTTTATAACGGAGCAGTGAGAAGCGCGCCACCAGGCTAGACAAAACAAAAAAAAAGCGTTTTCCCTTTTCTTTTTATGTTGGCTTAAGGCTTTGTCTACTTCCATTAAATCGATCTTACTATAGAAAAAAGCACAAGCTCACAGCCCAGTTCTCTGCCCCTTACGACAGACTGCCCTTATTTTCCCACTATTTCTTTTTGTCCTTTCTCTCTATTTTTCTACCACCAATACTCTAACCGTTTCCTCTTAGTCTTACTTATTTCTATCGCGGGCGTGTTTAGCTTTTCATTGTAGTCTCTAAAACCCAAGGCTTCATGTATAGGCTCGTGCCCAAACGTACACCTGGGTGCATAACTCCACATTGAATCAGAACATGCTGTGTCGTTTCCTTAGCTTCCCTAGTATGTACATTGCTTTTCGTATTTACTGAATCTTACTTTGTAACTACACGTTCTAAGGCAAACCGACGTCGCTTCAAACCAGTGTTGTACACGTTCCTCTAAAACAGGAACGAAAGCTCGTTCCTCGTTCCTTCCCAATACTGGAACGACTTCCCGTTACAAGTTCCTTTAGCCTGAAAGGAACCGGTTCCAGTTACATTTCGAAAATTGGAACGTGTCGTTATTACCGTTACATTTGAATTTTAAATCAAAATATAGTGCCGGATAACCCTGAGGCGAAAAAAGGTAGCAATTTAAAGCTAACATTGAGCTAAATATATTTGACGAATTTGACATCGCCGGCAGTAGGTTATATGTAGATAAAATGAATCTCAAAGAAACGCTCCTAGACGAATTCCTTTAGAGACTATCCGCCATACTACTGACATACTTCTAACTGCAACTTTCCTGCTCGTCTATAACAAGTACAGCATATATGGCACATTCCACTTCAGTCTTCAAATGCGCCGTCAGTATACTGCGCTTCAGATATTCAAATGTGCCGATAGAGGGATATACGGAGTGGAATAAGTTTCAAACAGGAGAAAATGCCTCAGACAGGCTGGCCTAACGTTTCAATAGGAGGACCTATCTTTTTCAAAGGCGCCTTCTCATCCTTGGCGCGTTAGTTATAAAGGATCAGTGATGACGTCATGTCCAGCGGTGGCGCTTGTCGCAGTTGGTAATTTTTGCCTGGAAAGAGAAAAACTGGAGGGAGGAGTGTAGACCTTGCCACATCATTTCAAGAAAGCTTGCAACGGCGTTCCGGCCCCTCATCTCAGAGGTAGGGGAGCTGCGAAGAAGAAAAAGAAAAAAAAGGAAGAAAAAGGAGGGAAGAAAAAAAGGAAAAAAAAAGGGGGTTCTACCAAAGCGAGAGCCGTAGAAGGCTCGAGAAAGCAAAGAGCGGAGTATGGAAGCAACTTTGAAAGGCTGCAGAAGGGCGGCGCGTCTAGCACTCACAAAGGGCTGCAGAAGATGGTGGGGCAAGCGGGCGGTGTACTTTTGAAGCCCACACGTGCTTAATGGGTGAAGTCATTGGCGGACATACGCATCAAGTGTCATCGATGGCCTCAAAGGCTGGGCTGCAGTCATCTAAGAAGAAGGAGGAGAAAAAAAAGGGAGGGGGGGCGCGCCGGTGGGAACAGTCGGAATAAGGCACGGAGAACTTCTTGGGAAGGCGAAGACTATCACAGTGCTGGGCAGGAGCGGTCGTAGAAGCGCGGAAAGGGGAAAGGGAACCGTGCTCCAAAGGTTCAGGGAAATGAAGGCTACTTAAGAGTAATGTATGTATATATATATGTACCCCCATACATACACATTCATAATGTAAGATTGAAATATTTTTAAAAAAGAACATTGTTTGTGTATTATGGAGGCTAGTAGAAATTTGATGTTGCGAATAGAATATATGTCCAGGTTATTTGAAGGCTGAGCGTGCTTTATGTCTCCTAATATTACAGAAATCATGCTATAGCTTTTAGTGATTCCAGATTACCACGTGCTAGATTTATTCCTGATGGGTGTAGGGATTGAAATTTGTCTATCAAATACGATTCGATGTGTTTCCTCTACACGTGGTGACCGGAAATTTGTTTGTAGAATGTAAAGTTTCGCTTGATCGAAATTGTGGTCTTGTTGGTTGAAGTGGCTGGCTACTGCTTTTGGTAAATTGTGCTTTGTGTCAGCGCGGTGGCCGTTCCGTCTTACATGAATTCGTTGTCCAGCTTCGCCTGTGTTTTGTTTATTACAGGTGGTACATTCAATGCAGTAGATCAGGTTGTTTGAGGTACACGTGAAGTTCGATGTTACCTTGTGAATGTAATCCGATGATGTGCTTTTTACGTTGGTGGCTGGCTGTATATGTTTGCATGTCGAGAATCTCGAGCGACCACAGGGACCAAATGTTGGCGTATTTCTTGTTGCGAGTTTTGCATGAACGAGCCTATCTATAAAATTTGTGTTGCATCTGTAGGCGACCTTAGGCGGTTCGGGGAAGATTTTTTTTTTAAGTTTCTGGTTGGTTGCTAGAATTGGATAGTATTTGTGAGGATGTCGTTTATGCTCGGAAGTGCGTTTGAAAATTTTGTAGTGAGAAGAGGCGTTGTTGTTGTTGTGGTTTTAGGGCGTGGTTTGAGTGTCTCAGTGCGGTCTAGTTTTAGTGCGTCTGTGTAAGCCTTATGAAGGAACGCGTTGGGATGGCTTCTGTTTGCTAGTGTACCTTTTAGGGGGGTAAGTCTGTTTACGTAATCCTAATTTTCTACGCATATGCGACGTAACCTTGTTGCCTGGCTCTTGAATAGGCCCTGTTTGCAATGTTTCGGGTGGTGGCTTGTATAATCTAGGTATTGCTGCTTGTCATTTGCTTTTTTATACAGCGTTGTCTTTAATATGCCATTCTCCAAATATATGGTCGTGTCAAGAAAGTTGATGCTCTCAGCTGAGGTCTCGGACGTGAACTTTATTGTTGAATGAAAGGAGTTTAGGAATGATGTAAATTTAGTTAGATTGTCCCTGCCATGACCCCATATTATAAGTATGTCATCAATGTACCGAAGGTATGTGTGGGGTTTATCCGCGCAGCGAGACAGGAAGTCTGTTTCCAGAATTCCTATGAATATGTTTGCATAAGTGGGTGCGAATGGATTACCCATGCTTGTTCCTTGTATTTGAAGGTAGTAATTTTCTTCAAATTCAAAATAGTTCTGTGATAGTACTAGTTCGAGTAATGATACATATATTTCACTAGAATGTTGTACATTATGTTGGGATAAGGTTTGCTTTATTGAAGTTGGGCCCTCTTGGATCGAAATATTCATGTATAAAGCGGTAACGTCTAGTGTGGCGAGAATGGCGTTTTGTGGTAGTGTGCCTTTGCTATTAATCTCTTCTATTCTTCGCAGGAGGCGTGGGGTATCCCGTGCAAATGATGGAAATGTCTTCGGAATTTCAACGAGAAAGTGGTTAAGGAATTCGGACAGGCTTTCGGTTGGGGTGTTGTTGTTTGATACTATTGGGCATGCTGGAATATCGACAGTGTATAATTCGGTGGATGGTACTTTGTGAATTTTTCGGAGGAGGTGAAACCGCCCTGCTGCTTTGTTGTTTGGTTTCAGAAACTTAAATTCCGATGGAGTTATTAATTCACCAGCAAGAAGGGATCTAAGTGTGTCGACGATTGTGAGTGTGTATTGTGTTGGATCGTTGTCTAGTTTACGATAGTGTTCTGGGTTATTCAGTTGTCTGTAAGCCTCGTGCTTGTACTTCTGTATTGGCCAAATGACTATGCTTCCTCCCTTATCGGCTTCCTTGATAATGTCTTCGCGCGACTTGAGGTTACAGATAATGAGGCTCTCCGAACAAGTCAAGTTCTTAGGCTTCTTAGAAGATTTAGATTGATTAATGATTTCTGTAGTGACAGTTTTAAGATATAGGCCAAGTTCAATTGCCTGTTCTGGTTCAGGAGTCCAAGTAGACTGAGCCCTAAGCGTTGTAGTACCTGTTTCTGTTCCACCGTTATCTGCGAAAGAATATCTAATGCGCATTCTTCGTGAAAATTCTGTGAGGTCTCTGTGAAGCGCGAATTCATTTGTGGTGTTGTTGGTTGGACAAAAGTTTAGGCCCTTGCTAAGGACCCTTGTTTCCTCTAGACTTAATGATCTTGAAACGTCTACAACATTGGACTGCACAGATTTGTTAGGTGGTGTCAGCTGTGCTTGGTATTTCTCTTTTTATATTGTCAGTTGTTGGCGGGACGAGGGTGGTTGTTCGGAGGATTGTTCCTCGACTCGAACTAAATTTATTATTCTGCTTTAGTCTAAAATTTTTATTCTGTTTTTCTTTGTATTGTTTTAGGTCCCTTTTTTCCTCGGTTGTTAGGATTATGTTACGGAGTTTTTGAGAAAATTCTTCAATTTGTTCCATTCAGTGGCTCTTGAGTATATTTAAGAGAGTAAATGAAGTTTTTTCTAGTGCTGTTTGCCAGTTATCTTGATGCTGGGTGGGGAGAGTGCCTAAGGCGGGTGTCGCTTTCAGTTTTAGTCCTTTGGGGATTGTGTTGTTCTTGATACAGTGTCTGTACATGTTGAGGTGGCAGGTGTAGTTGGCGAGTTTTTGGGTTAATTTTCTAGCTTGTAAGAATTCAATGCGGGGTGTCTGGGAAGTAGTCATTTCAAGGGTTTGTCAGTTGTTTGTCGTTGGGCGGGTGGACCGGTGTGTGTCCGCGCGTTTGGGCTTGGGAGCTTTTTGTACTTGCGGTTGGTTAATTTCGACAACTGTTACGGTTTGGGTGTCTATGTGCGGAGGTATGAGGGTGGGCGTCTGCGTGACAATTTCGGTTGCGGATTTGGTTTCGTCGGTGTCGGTTGTGTCTGGTTCCTGGTGGTAGTGTTGAGGTGGGCAGGTAATTTGTGTGGAAGCTTCGGCTGTGGGCCTCGTGTTGGATTTAGTTTGTGTGGAGGCTTCGGCTGTGGACCTTGCGTTGGATGTAGTTTGTGTGGAGGCTTCGGCTGTCGTGTATGTTGCCTCCGTTTGGCTCGCAGACGAGTGTGTTTTCGCTGGTGAGTTCGTCTTTTGTTCTGTTGTGTGCGTGTGGAATGTTGCTGAGTGGGCTGGTGTGGTTGTAGTGCGTGGCGCCGTAGCGGAGGCAGGGACGGTGGAGAAGCCTTCTGCGAGCTGGTCAGTGACGTTATGTTGTCCTTTAATGAGATGTTTAATGCGCTGAGCGACTGCTGCAACGCCTCTGTGGTTTAGGTGGAGTCCATCCCAGGCCAAGTGTTCATGTGGTGAATTGTGCATTTCTGTGTGGTGGATCGCGTCTACATTCTTGTGAAAATGCGGCAAGTTAAGTATCAGTGTGCTTAGCTTGTTTCTTTCCTCAGTGTGTCTCATCAGTGCGGTTGTTTGGTGAATGAGTGGGCGGTGTTTGTTTTGTAGTCGAGGAGCTACAGTTGTCACACTCATGTGTGTGTTCGGGCGAGCTGTCTGGATTGAAAGTATTACGTCGTTTAATGATTCGATTGTTTCTGCTGCATTTTGACTGTAGAGGTTGTTTGTTCCAATATTGATAATGAAGTGTGTGGTATTTTTGCGGCGTCACATACCAGTGTTAAGATGTCTGTTGTCTGTGCACCGCTAAAGTGACTGATGTACGGTGCTTGTGGCCCTGACGGGAAGTGTTCGTGGAGATATTTGAATTGGCTGTCGCTTAGAATAATTACATGCGCCAAGGACGACAAGGGGCACTTACCCTGTTCCGTCATCGTCAGCAGGCATGGAACCAACAAGACCACAATTGGCCAAACTTTACATTCTACAAACAAACTTCTGGTCACCACGTGAGAGGAAATACATGGAATCGTATTTGATACACAAATTTCAATTCCTACACCCATCAGGAATAAATCTAGCATGTGGTAATTTGGAATCACTAAAAGCCATAGCATGATTTCTGTAATATTAGGAGACATAAAGCACGTTCAGCCTTCAAATAACCTGGACAAATAGTCTATTCGCAACATAAAATCCCTATTAGCCTCCATAATACACTAACACAGGCCCGTAGCCAAGGGGGCAGGAGCCCCCCCCCCCCCTGAAATTTTTATGATACGGGGTGTTTTACCGGAACTAAATAATGAAAATAGGCGTTTTTCTCAAATAGTCAAGGCTTTCAGCAAGTGGGCCCTGCCCGAAAAAAATTCCTGCCTACGGGCCTGCACTAACAATGTTCTTTTTTAAAAAATATTTGAATCTTATACATATAAATGTGTATGTATGGGGGTACATCTTATATATACATATATTACTCTTAAGTAGCCTTTATTTTCCAGAACCTTCGGACCACGGTTCCCTTTCCCCTTTCCGCGCTTCTACGACCGCTCCTGCCCCGCATTGTTACCGTCTTCGCCTTCCCAAGAAGTTCTCCGTGCCTTATTCCGACTGTTCCCACCGGCGCGCCCCCCCCTCCCTTTTTTTTCTCCTCCTTCTTCTTAGATGACTGCAGCCCAGCCTTTGAGGCCATCGATGACACTTGATGCGTATGTCCGCCAATGACTTCACCCATTAAGCACGTGTGGGCTTCAAAAGTACACCGCCCGCTTGCCCCACCATCTTCTGCAGCCCTTTGTGAGTGCTGACGCGCCGCCCTTCTGCAGCCTTTCCAAGTTGCTTCCATACTCCGCTCTTTGCTTTCTCGAGCCTTCTACGGCTCTCGCTTTGGTAGACCCCCCCCCCCTTTTTTTTTCCTTTTTTTTCTTCCCTCATTTTTCTTCCTTTTTTTTCTTTTTCTTCTTTGCAGCTCCCCTACCTCTGAGATGAGGGGCCGGAACGCCGTTGCAAGCTTTCTTGAAATGATGTGGCAAGGTCTACACTCCTCCCTCCAGTTTTTCTCTTTCCAGGCAAAAATGACCAACTGCGACAAGCGCCACCACTGGACATGACGTCATCACTAACCCTTTAAAACTAACATGCCAAGGATGACAAGGCGCCTTTGACAAAGATAGGTCCTCTTATTGAAACGTTAGGCCAGCCTGTCTGAGGCATTTTCTCCTGTTTGAAACTTATTCCACTAGATATTCAAATAGAAATTGCCACACATGCACCGATATAAATAAGTTTCTTGTACGGGAAGCCACATCGAAAAGAACGATATATAAGCGTTTAATGAGTGCTGATTCAATATCGCAGTGTGAGTAGAAGATAATGTCCCGGACAAATATTCGCAACTTAGTAAGCAAGAGCTGCACCTCGATGTTGGTATCCGACTGAGGAACCTGTTTTCTCGTCCGCACTTCGTTGGCAATATTGAAGAGCCGTTCCATCAAGTTGTTTGAGGGTATTGCCGTGTTGTATACAAATAGGGACAAGTCAAGCATGGTCGTAGGTGCGAGGGCAGGCTCATCGGGCGCAACAAAATTGTAGCGCTGGATGTACGCGTATCGTTTATTGCATGACAGAGGCTGCCGGTGCGGCGGCTGTCCAACTGAACTGTAATCAATGTTATAGACCGATAGCTGCGGAGTTAACTCGCATGTTGAGGGAATGCCTGCCCAAACGAAACCATCGAAGGCACCGGACAGGCGCCACTGCAGCAACCGGGTCCACTGCGTTTCGGTCATCTTCCCCGCTGTACACGCAACCGGGTGTCAAAAGACAGATGTGTCGTTAGCTGACGGCGGAATGTATGAGATACTAAAGGGACGATCGAGCCAGCCGCTTAACATCTTGCGACGAGAAAAAAATCACAGCATATCCACGGAGTGAATGATGATGAGTGGGCGAAGCTGCGGAGGTTCATCGGTAAACCGTGAATCTTCCGTGAATTCTGCCCAGTACATCATCACCGACGTGAGATCGGGCGCGTTTATACTAAAGGTTCGATGAGTTATGACGACTTGCAGCTCACTTTAATTGTGAATTTTCATTGTTTAGAAAACCATTGCTTTAGAAAACATCTGGCGTCTTTCGTTAAGCAGCTGGCGTCTTTTCGTTTTGCTTTAGAAACATCTGGCGTTCTTTCGTTTTGCTTTTACAAAACATCTGGCGTCTTTCGTTGGTTTATTTCATCAATCAACGGCGTTTTGAACAAAATTTTTATTGTTTAATCACGCACAGGAGAAATCTCACCAGGCACTACCTTGGAGGTAAAGAATGGCTGCTAATGGGAATGAGAGACAGAAGAAGTCGGCTTTTAGCTAACGCTGCGAATTTTTTATTGTTCAACAACGCACAGGAAAAATCTCCCACTGGCACCACCTTGGAGGTCAAAGCGTAAGACTGGTTACGCACTACGACTACGACTACGAGGGACGAACGGGTGCCGCCTTAAGGAGCTTCGCC